>NC_049982.1:27617205-27619231 GCF_000003815.2 Branchiostoma floridae
TTCTGATACTGACCCACGGACCTATACAGAGAATTCACATTTGATGGAATCGACCCTGTTCCATAAGATGCATTTCTAGCATCCAAGCCTAGAGCCTGTTCTACATGGTGTGCCTGATCATCACTAGTCATTACAGCAGCGTTAGGGTTTTTGTTGGATTCAGTGATGTTCTGATACTGACACGGCTCTGTCATATCATGCCCACTTGTCATTACAGCAGCTGTGGTGTTCGTGTTGGATTCAGCGATAGCCTGAGACTGGCCCTGCCCTGTCTGATTGTGTTTGGTCATATCTTCATACTGGCTATCATGACCACTAGCTACATCAACAGCCGTGGCCTTTGTGTTAGATTTAGTCAAGAAGTGGTGAGACGGTTCCTGACCTTTCTTGTTATGTTGGTTCATATCTTCATACTGACCACTAGTTGCAACTTCACCCGTGTTTATCTTTGTCTCAGTGATGGCGTGAGGCCGAACCTGCCGTTTTAAATTATGCTGGTTGTCCACATCTTCATACTGGTTATCATGACCACTGACCTCTGCCATTGCTGTGGTGTTTGTGTTGGCCTGAGACTGACCCTGCCCTGCTTGACCATTGGTCATAACAGTATCTATGGGGTTGGTGATGGCAAATTTTGTATTTCTAAACCCGGTAAGAAGGTTTTTGCCACTCCTCTTGCACCAGATTATGAAAGCGATGGCGACAGTGACAGTTACTAACGAACCAATAGCAGTTGATATGATTACAACTTGGTTGACGCTGGCACCAGATTCGTGGCGTGTGTTGGTAACAGGAGGTGGAGTAACAGCCATTGACACTTTCCTTCGTGTGTCATCAGTGCCAAATATCGAGCCAACATTGCGTCTGAAGTACCACTGATAGTGATGGGAGTCATGGCTATTGTTATAATCGATAGCACTTGGCCATTGTGTATCATTGGACTGATTGGCAAATTTGGAGCTTACAGTATGTGCTGTTAGGCCAGTATTGCTAGCAGTATTGCCAGATGGAGGAGATGTTGGCACTGTGGATGAAGTGTATGGGGCGTGTTTATCAGCTGCTGTTTGAGAAGATGTTGACACTGTGGATGAACTGAATGGGGCGTGTTTATCAGCTGCTGTTTGAGAAGATGTTGACACTGTGGATGAAGTGTATGGGGCGTGTTTATCAGCTTTTGTTGATTTCTCTTGGTCTTCACAAATCAAATCTTTGGGATGGACGTTTTTGAATTTTTGTCTGAAAAGGTTGGGAGGCTTATCACATATTAACTCGTTTATAAAGGGAATAAAGGGAATTATCTTAAAGGGAACCATTCTACAGTCACACTGCCAGGGGTTGTCGCCAATGTGTAACATTTGAATGGATGCGAACACGTTATATTCTGACAGAGGGAAGGAAGATATCTGGTTTGTCTGTAGATTCAAATTTTGGAGGTTGGGTAGATTTGAAAATGTGCCAGACAGGATTTTAGTTATCCGGTTCTTGCCCAGATTCAAAATTTTGAGGTTTGGAAGATTCGAGAGTGCGGCAGCCTGAACCATAGTTATCATGTTTTCTTCAAGGATTAAAACTTGGAGCTTAGTTAGATTTGAGAACACTTCAGACTCAATCTCGCCTATCTTATTACGGCACAGATGCAAATGTTTGAGCTCGGGCAGGTTTACGAATACACCTGACGAGATGTGAGTAAGCTGGTTACTGTTCAGGTACAAAAATTGGAGCTTGATTTGCTTTGAGAAAGCACCAACCTGAATGCTTCTTATCTTGTTTGCGGCAAGGTCCAAAAAACAAAGCTTGGGTTGATTTGAGAATGTACTTTGTTGTATGTTAGTTAACAAGTTGCGGCCAAGATCCATATATGTGAGATTGGTAAGATTTGAGAGTGATGTAATACTACTTATGCGGTTACTTCCTAACTCTAAGTGGCAGACAGATGTTGGGATGTCCACTTGTTCCATGCTGGTGAGACCCCGTCTGCGGTATGTGCAGACTGGGGAGGATACGCCTGTGCAGTCAGCTTCTGGCA
>NC_049982.1:27619457-27646139 GCF_000003815.2 Branchiostoma floridae
CGCCATTTTTGTACAATGGTTCTTGTTCCGTATGTTGTTGCTTTATCTGAAGCTTCTGCAAGGTGCCATCTCCCTTAAGTAGCTTCTGAGATATTGACAATCCAACATACTGTAAATGCAGAAATGTTCGCGGTGGATTAATGTTGTGACCACTTCAACTCGAACTTAAAACCAACATTTTTCTAGTATGGTATCAGACTGCAATTTATGGTGTTACCGCGAACTTAAATCCACCGCGAAAAGTCCATTTTCCCGCTACCGCGAAATTAAATCCCCGCGAACTTACATTCATTTACAGTAATCATGTCCCTTTTCGAAAGCGCTATAACGTTACAAGCATGTAATAAATCATTTTTCTCAACAATAAAACCGAAAAATGAATTTTGGAAATACAAAATACATCAGTACGTTAGAAAAATAACAGAAAACGGCATTACATTATCCCCCTTTTTTTATAACATACAGCATACATTTGTGTTTGTAAATTAAAAAAAAAAAAGAATTATTACACTGCATGATACGATACCCATAGTACCCCGTTTCTCCCAGCATATAATGAAATCAGTCTATAAACCAATCAATGTGTAGCTGGTAAGCTTGTTCTGACCAGTTGATCTTTATACATGTCTTACGTGTAGACGTGACAAACAATTTTAAATCAGTCTGAGTCGGCATATTTCCATATCAACATTGATAAGCACTTATTTCTTGTTTAAATTCTTGGTGCAAAGTAGTAGGAAACATGCACCTGTTTCTTACAAGATCAACACTTGAATCTGACGTCGTACTTAGTATTCTAAATGTGGTTCTTCAAAATATTGTCTGTTTCTAGCTACACTACACGAAATCTGATATTCTTAAGCATAGTTTTATCAAAACACGCCTTTTTGTATACCTTAAAGCGTGTGTACTGATTGGTTTTCGTGGAGTGCTATTTGAATATTAATGTTAAAATACGTTGTGTCAATGTACAATGTGTCACTGACTCTCTTTGAATTTATGTATGACGCTATGTAGACCTCTCAGATTTGGGCGACATTAATAGAAAAAAAAATAATTTCGCCATTCTTATAGAATATCATATTGGCTTCTCCCACATTATATTTCGTGTGGAAATTGATGATCCAATTAAAAAGAAGTTATATGGCAAATGAGAAAAAAATGAAACTATTGCACACACACCTGAACACAATACGGATTCATTTGGGCATTTTCGGTGGGAAAGTAAATAGCATAATGTGAAGTTCGTTCGAGGGATATTTGCATTCGCACCCATTCATGCTGTCTCATAATAACAAACTGTGGATGCAACTTGTAATTTTAGACAAAATATTCCAAATGTAATCTGTGGAAGGTTTTCAACATTAATTTCAACCGAGAGATACTGCAAACTCTTGATTGATGACATGTCGCTAAATTTAAGTGCAGCTAATATAAACAACTTAACAGCATATTACGTGACGCAGAAAATGCATTTTTTTTTCAGAAAAAACAACAACAACAAAACACTTATACATACCTGCAAACTTACCTTTCACGCTTGCGACAGTATCTTCAGTTGGTTCTTTCCGGAACTTCTTCAGCCCTCTAGTTGCAATTGTGCCTGTTAGCTGCGACCGTTTGGGTACCTTTCTCCTACCAATGTGACAAACAACCTTAGATTAGTCTTACGTTTCTGCTGATGCTGATTGTCTGAGCCCAGCTTCATGAATATTGGCGTTTATGAAAAATGTAATGGCGATTTCTATATGCTTTTCAAAACGGTGGACTCTCTATTGCTTTGCCAGGCGGTGCCAATAACATTTCACTCAGCATGTAAACAGAGTAAACAATCTCTGTGCAGTAAAATAGGAATTTCAACAATCTCAAACAAGTGTTTTGCAAGGCACAATAGTAATTCCTGTGATATTCGCTCCATCATTGACATGAAGTCTTATTAATTGTCAGAATCTGGCTATTTGATTATAAACATTTTCTAGGTGACTGTTGCTTCCTAATGATGGTTTTTAAACGCTATTTTAAACGTACAGCATAATTTTTCTTGGGCTCTGAACTTGTTTTTAGTAATGCCCCTTACCAATTTTAGTGCAATCCGTTCCTCAGATCAAACCGAGAAATGAGTTTTATAATTACAGAATGGCATCCGTGTTAATATTAGAACAATAACAAAATTTAACATCAGAAAAATGGCATTAGAAAAATATTATTCCCCTTGTTGTTGTTAAACATGCACCAGTTTGTGTTTTGAAGTTTTTAAATTTTGACAATGTTTTGAAGTTAATTATGACTATATGTTCACAAACGTAAACAAATGGTCCGTCTTCCATTCTGTTATTAGTTGTTATTTTACAGTATCTTACAAGATACGTGATGTAGGAAATGTCTGCTGTCGTACGAAAAAAAGTACCAAACATTATATATTCTGCAAACTTACCTTTCTAGCTTGTCAGAGTATGTTCAGTGTTTTTTTCTGGGGTAGCGCGTTATGAGGGAGATCCTCCAGCCCTCCCCTTGCGATTCTGCCTGCCAACTACGAATGTTGGGTAGCTTTTTTGGTACCAATGCAACAAGCAACATTTTATTAGTCATACTTTTAGGGTGGTGTTGATTGTCTGAGCTCAGCTCCATGAATATTGTCGTTTATGATGATTGTAGGGATCGTTTCTACTTAATTGTCAAACTGTTGGGCCCAGAATTTCTCTGCCTTTACCGACAACATTTCCTTTAGAAATCAAGCAGCGACTACGTATATTTAAATCTGCGTAGTTAAGTCGGAATTCAAGAAATGCAAATAAAGAAGTGTTTATTGTGAGGTACAATTATACTTATTCATGTGATGAGTGTGTATTGTTTATCATTGGGGTTTTACTGATTGCAGAATACTTAATATAATAATGCTAATGATGATAACAATAATAACACATTCAGGCAGTGGATCAACTTAAAATCAAAGTAACGAAAAGTGGAATTTGCATATCAATGTGTCGCTGGTCGGGCAGTGTTTGTTATAAAGTTGATTTGCAAATGAAAAATAACAGTCAGAAGAGAACATAAATGTCAGTCTTAGCATCAAACATAATACAAAAATCAAACAAAAGTTTCCACTGTGATATGACAGGAACTAAAGTTAAAATATATACAATCAGAATCCTTTAGTCCTGGTCATAAAATCGTTTAAACTGTGACACTGTCCTCGCAGATCTTAATTGGGACGACAGGGAATTCCAGAGCACCGCCCCTGAGTATGAAAAAGCTTTCTTTCTATATTTAGATTTACACAATGCTATGGTCAAATGAAGTCATAAAAATGTCACAACGGCTGGGCATCTGTCGAAGCCCTTGTGTCCAGTCTGTTATTGTCACACTTTAAAATTCGACGAAGGAAACGTTTTCGCACACCCAACACCGTCGATCTATTTAGGTCTGCCATTAGACTAATCATATTCCGGTACGGGGCGTAACATATTGTTGTATTACACTCCATATCACAGGAGTGGGAGAGAAATATTTTGATTTTCTTTATGCTCAATATCCTCTTTCTTTTCCTTAATGTACTATCATTTGATTAAATTGACTAGTCTCTGTCATTTGGGGGAACATTGGCTACAAATGTGGCACATGAGGTGAGTAGACAGATATTCCCAGGGTACTAGGTTTTCATTTACTTTTTGTATAGGCCTATTGTCTTACTTTGCTTCAAGTCTAGTGTTTAAATGTAATAAACAACTTATGTCTTTGCAGTTGTGCTTGTCTTTCTGGGTACGAAGGGAAGGACTGTGACGGGAATATTGACGACTGCCAGGTGCATGCCTGCCAGAACAACGGCACCTGTGTCGACCAGCTCAATAACTACACCTGCCAATGCGCAGCAGGGTTTACAGGTAACTCGACATCAGCTTATGCATGTGTATTATATATGGTCAACTGTATGATTCAAAATATAAGTACCCTGTAGTAGATGCCACCAAAACTTTCCAGTGTTTTTCTTTTCCATAGCAGGTCTTTAACCCTCAAGCATCCGACTTTTTTTGTGACTAAAATGACCGAGTTTGGTCCAATTGGACCCAATTTTGTTTCGTCAATAAATGCACCTTTTTTTACATTGTTTTGGTAATCTTTACAGATACCAATTATGAAAATAGTTGTGTAATTTGTATAATAGATACGAAAGCACCAGGTATATTTTGCGGTTAACAGTATGACTTTTCGGACTTGTGACATTTATGCCTTATTTAAAGGTGTACTCGCTATGCGTAAATTATGTTAATCTGGAAGTAATTTGTATTATTTTTGAATGTTAACATAGAATTAATGGAAAAAGTCAATGCTATTTGAAGATTAAAATCAATTCTTCATTAAAATCAATTCTTCATTAAAATCAATGTTCTTTTCCCTAACTGATTAATCTTAGGGTCAATTATTATTTATGATTTATTTATTTGTAACAACACTTTACAAATTCGGTGTAATATATTGACATTCACGGTAGAGAATTTGAAAACAATTTTTTTCTCATGCTGAAAGGTGACCGATGTGACACTGATGTTGATGATTGTGACTTCAATTCCTGTCTAAACGGAGGGACATGTGTAGATGGCATTAACAGCGTCACATGTCAATGCGCCCCCGGATACCACGGTAAGAAATTGTTATCTAACCATTATCATTGCAACGCCCGAGTAATGTAAAAAAAATGGTCCACAGTTAGGCAAAACACAATGCTTTCTTAGGCTATGTATTTTTCTTTCAATTACTATTTCTTTCGGGTTGTATGTGTGTGTGTGTGCGTGTGTGTTTGTGCCTGTGAGATAGTGTACAGCATAACCCTGTTAGCGAGTCTGTGGATGCCTGCTAATGATATTTGGTATGTGGCTAAGGTCTGTAAAAGAAAGGTCAAGTTCAATTGCGGACCCTCTATAGCGATTGCCTACATAACGCAGCAGGACTTCTGGTTATGATATATCTTGTTATATACACGTATATGTTGCAGTTTTGAATTTTCAGTGATGATACACTACAAGTACTATCACCTTTATTTTAGCTTACTCGCCACCCCTATACTCTTTGCTTATAATTTCCTAAACGCTTACAATATTGTATGTCGACCAGGTGATTTCTGTGAGACGGAGACCGATGATTGTGCGGCCCTTCCCTGTCAAAACGGCGGCAACTGTACCGATATTGGCAGTGACTATAGGTAAGCTTTATTGACACGAAAGTACAGTGATTTTTATATGGTCAAATAAAAACTACAAAAAAACTGGATACAGAATAAATCTAAAAACTCTACTAACTTAACAAAATAGGATGATAAGAAATCCATATAATCAGGTGGGGCTAAACATGAGTATCACTATCTTTTCTAATCACAAGGCAATCTTTTGATATATATTTACCTATCTTAGCATTATGAGGGCTTTCGAATCTAAAGAAATAGTCAGATCTACTTCTGGTCTCGAGTGTCTGAAAATCTATAGTATTTAGACATAGTAATGTGAATAACTTATTGCGTAACATATCATACATAGGACACTCCATAACGAAATTAAATTCATTTTCAATTTGCTTTGGACAAAATGGGCAGAACCTTTGGTCAGCGGCTACATTGTGGAATCTTACTGTTTTTACATTCAATTTGTGACCACTGATTCTCAACTGTGCTATAGGTGTGACTGTGCGGTGGGTTTCAATGGGAAGGACTGCGAAACAAACATTGACGACTGTGCCGGACACATGTGCAAGAACGGAGCCATATGCGAAGATGAAATCGGAAATTACTCCTGCACGTGCAAACCATCGTTCACCGGCAGCTATTGCGAGATAGGTAATTGTATTGATGATACATACTTTTTTTTGTATAATCATGTTGTACTGGGTATGAAATTGTAAATGGTAAGCAATTTTACTTATCTCATATTATCTGGTGTTTTACTGATCTTTGCCTACAGTTTATTTATATATTAACGCGTTATATTTTAATGTTTGCATCAGCTTTTTTATCTTAGTAGTGGCAGAGATTGTAAGTGATACACAGTTCAGCCTCTGACGGCAAGGTTTTTACTGAATAATTCGTTCTACATGTATTACCATTCTATAAACCCTATGTTTTCATTTTCAACAATAGGATGTATCCAGCCTATGCATTCCAATGCCTTGTAATTTTGGCAACCTCTACCTTCACTTTAGTGAAAACGCACTAAACAAGCTAATCATCCTGATTAAAGACAGCCGTGCACCCTTCAAATCGAGATTATCATTGTCTCTTGTAGAACTGTCCTCAGATTTCGACCTGGTGTTTGACGGTAGTGTGGATGACTACTCTTCAGCCAGCTACAACATTCCCGACATGACCGCCACAACAGTGTCATTTTGGATGCAGACCACTGACCGGAACAATTACGGCACCCCGTTTTCCTATGCCCTGGTAAGCCAATAATAACAATATGCCTATGGCGTCGGTATGACGTCAAAATCAAACATGGCGGCGCCCGCGGACGCCGACGAAAACAAAATAGGTTACTGTAAACTATGATAACCTTATTTCTCAACAACGTGTGGCAACTTTTATCGCATAACAGTTCTTAAATGTATGTACTTTTACCAGTGTAAAAACACTGTTACTAGTGTACACAGCTGGGCCATGCATGGGTATGTATACGTAAAAGCATTCTTTATTGTAGATAAAAGAAAGATACGTCATGTATCCCAGGTCACATTGGCCATTACTGACCAAATATGCGGTGGGGGTGGGGGGTGGTCAGACTTTCATATCATTCATTTTATTTATTTAGCCAGGCATGCATTCTCAGGTCAAAAGCCCTGTTTTTATTGTTACTTTACTGTTTTAAGACTAACACAATACGATACATAAATTGTATTGCACAGTTGAGTTCACTATTACTTTAAGTTTAAGTCATTAATCGGATCGCACACTCCTTTCAATTATATTAAAGAATTCACCAAATTCTGTATAGTATCATCTTTCAGTTATCAAAACTACTAGATGATAATTCGCATGAAGAACACTATTATGTAAACTTACGAGTGTATGTAGTTATACAGAGTGCTTAGCTATACATGTATATAGGCATCGTCCTGGTGTAGTGACTAGGGTGGTCGTACCCCAATACAGAGGTACTGATGACATGTCATTTGGAGTGTCCTTGAGAAAGGTACTTTACACTACTCCATAATCCAAGGAGCTGTTTTTTTTTTAAATTATTTTATTGGGATTTCTATTTTGTCATGTTTCTTGAAGGTCGGACTCAGCAAGATACAATACGAAATAGAAAGCCCGATAAAATCGACTGAAATACTCAAAAACAGCCGGAGCCTAACCACTGCTTTGAGAGTAACTTTACTCAACTTTACTCATTCGCTTAAAAAAAAAAGCTTTTTTGTTCACAATTCCTAGAGTGAGGAGGTCGGGAGTGACAACGCTTTGACGATATCCGACTACACCGCCTTCAAGATCTATGTAAACGGGGAGGCAGCCTACAGCACACATGGGATCCAAGACGACAACTGGCACCACATCGCCGTGACATGGACCAACACTTCGGGCGTGTGGACGCTGTACGACAACGGGCTCGTTGTCGATGCAGGCAATGGACTTGGCATTGGTGGTGTTATATCAGGCAAGTCCTGTTCCCTGAGCCATGGTTAAGGTTGAAAACTTCATGTGATCAAATGTGTATTGCTTTGATATGGTTTAAGACCAAACATTGCACGAACTGAGCTGGTAAACTATTGTAGGGGGGTAGGGGTAAATTGTTGGTTTATATGAGGTCTGTGAATTTATTTAAATACGAAGTCTATATAACAGAGTCATATGGCTATCATGGACGCCCATCTGTGTTGATAGTAATCATAGTACGATGTTAAACTTTCATCCAACACAAAAATACACTCCACACAAATCCAACGTGGCAGTAAAGTGTAATCGGAGCCTGTTACTTTTAACTTGACTTCATGTGCTTTAAATTTAGTAGATCTAAATTTCATACAGGACTTACCTCACTCATATTTAGAATGGTATATGAAAATGGCTTCGCTCACTCGGTGGTTTATTCGGTAGCTATAATAACCGACCCAGCTTTATGACACCCTATACAACGTGGGGCGTGCCATTAACCCTGTATCAATGAACAGTTGATCGCGAATAGCCAACACCTTGCTTTACTATCCACGGTAGGTGGCGGTCTTGCTGTCATTGGTCAAGAGCAGGACTACCTAGGAGGTGGTTTTACCCAAGACGAGGCCTTCATTGGTTCCCTACATGGACTGAACTGGTGGAGCCGGGAGTTGTCAGTCAGTGAGATCAGTGACCTGGCTACCAGCTGTAACCACTCCCTAAGTGGTGACGTCATGGCCTGGGCAGACTTTCAGCTGAATGTTGAAGGAAACATCAATGTGACCGCTCAGTCACTGTGCGATGGTATATTTCTGTTGTATACATGTCATTACAATTTCGCGCTGCATAATTCAATACCAGCACTAGAAATGCATCCCTGAATAATACCATCACATATTTTCTTTAACTGAAGCTAATAGAATAGGATTTAGGTACATAATGTACAGTACTGAGTATGAACCCCCTGTTATGAAGCACATTCAAAACGTAAGTTTTCTTCCTCCTTCATCGTTCAAGTCAAGTAATGATTTGTATAATCAAAATTTTGTTTTCGACCAAGTTACAATGGTCAAAACAGGAATATTCATACACCCTTCTTGACATATTCTGTTCCAAAGTTTAGAAGATGGCATGCCTCTGCAGTTCCAAAGAACGCTGCTATATGTCTCTTCTTCCCGATCACAATGACTTTCTATGAACCAAATATCGTGACCATAGCCTGTCCAGAACACGAGATATGAAAATCTGAAGTTCCGTTGCAGTACCACAGAAAGTCGCTAATCGTCTTTTCTTTTTGCTATCCCATACCAACATACTGTATATCAAAAATATGCATCAACGACTTCTCGAGTTATGCTGTACAGACAAACAAACAGACACACCCGAAAACATATTATTAATTCGTTTTTTCTGTTCTCTGTCTTTCACTCTAAATGTTGCAATTGCGAGTTGACTTAATTACATACTAAAATCTACACGTAACTGTTTCAGATACTAAAGAATGCCTGTCATCGCCATGTGAAAACAACGCTACGTGCACGGACTACCTCGACGGATACCAATGTACCTGTCTCCCCGGCTTCACAAGCGTCCATTGTGAAGTCAACATAGATGAGTGCCTCTGGACGACATGCGACAACGGAGGAACGTGTGTTGATCTCGTGAACGACTTCTATTGCACCTGCCCACCTGCCTTCCACGGCAAGAACTGTGAGCTGGATGTGACCAGTTGTAGCCCGAACCCATGTAAGCACGGCGGCAACTGTACTGAGTCTGGTGGCGGCACGTACTCATGTTCGTGCAGGTAGGTTCAATAAACCCTTTGACGGATTTAAGTGCGCATGCACAGGTCAAAGGATAAGGTCCATGAGACATAACAAAAGACGCATGGATACTATGATACAATTTTAAACTTTATAGCCGCACACAAAAATAGAGACACAGGCCGATACCGACTCCCAAGCACACCTGACCCTCTGCTGACGTCACACTTCCGCTCCGGGTGTGTGACATAGGCGTTGGGTCACTACATTTTGAAAAAAAAAAAGGTTTAGAGGACTGATCAAAAACTTGTCGGTAAGCGCTTCATTTTTGTGTACGGTTATAAAGTTTGAAATAGTATCATAATGTAAAATACCGTCACATTAAAAACTCAAATACATACAAACTCACATTTGAGTATAACGTATGGATATTGTTCTGCAAACCGACCAACAGGGGCCATATAAGAATGGACATGTGCAAAAATGATCGAGACCGAATGAACGTCACATGACTTCACCTTTGACCCGCGTATGCACAGCTGGACCAGTGAAAAACTTATTGTTCAATTTGCCATGACAATCTTCATGTTTTTGAATTTTCAGGTGAAAAAAATACGTTCGAATCTCTCGTGATTTCTTAATTCAATAAAGAAAATTAAAGAATTGGCTCTGGTTGTAAAACAACGTTCCACAGGCACGGAAGGTCTGGGTAAGAACGCCCAGGCCAGGTAATTTATACTCCTGACTTAACATAGGGCGATATCTAATATATAAAGGTTCTGGGACTCTTGGAGCGAGTCAGACGGAGCATCATAAATGGCGCATTTGCCAGGCTTCTTGATTCACAAACCAAATGTTTTGGGTTCGAATCCGGTGATGTTTCACCAAACTTGTGCCATTGAGAAATGCACTGAAGACGATTTTTGTCAATGAGTACCTAGCTTCGATTAGGGCCGTCCCACGGATAGAAAGTTAAATGGATGTCCTGTGCCTGTAAAGAGCAAGTCTTAGACCTCTAGCGCGTTAAAGAACCCAACGCTCTTATCGAAAAGAGTAGGGGTCCTCCCCGGTGTGAGTGAATGAAATAATTCTGTCCGGATATGCAGCTTGTACTCTTCAGTACCAACATGGTGTGTTAAGCCACAGTCTGTCTGTTTACTGGGTATACAACACAAACAAACAAACAAAGATGCTCATATTTATAGTATCGGTTTATGTCAACAGCCCAGGGTACGATGGAAACGACTGTGAAGTGGACATTGATGAATGCTCATCGGGACCGTGCACCAATGGCGGCACCTGTGTCGACATGGTCAACGACTACTACTGTGACTGCCCTAACGGCTTCTTCGGACAGAACTGCGATGGAGAAGTGGACTACTGTGCCCCCAACCTCTGTCAACATGGCGGGACCTGCCAACCAATCACCAACGACTACAGGTGAGTGTTAACTACAGATCTTTTGTCTTATTTGTAAATAACTATCAATTTTATATCAAGCGTGATATCACATCTGTTATTAGTCAATTCTGCTATGTCTTAAATAAGCAATACATTTTTACACAGAAGTTAACACAAAAACGGACTTTGGAGATTCATATAACTTCCTATACATGCAAGGTATAGACGAAAATGTATCATTTTGTGTTTTATCATACATTGAAATGTTTATTTTAAATCTTTTAAAAAATTTAAGAAGAATCACTAATGGCTCTCGATGTTACAAAAGGAGTATATGGACTATAATTTGGTTAAATTGGAAAAAGCAAAAAGGCGAATTCCAAAATCATAAAGCAAATAAAAACAAAATGAACCCTCAAGCTAAAAATTCTGTGTCCTAACAAGTTTGTTTGTTTGTTTGTTTGTTGTCATCCGCCACCTCAGATGCACCTGCCCAACAGGCTACACAGGCTACAGCTGCGAGATCAACATTGACGAATGCGAAGGAGTCGTTTGCATGAACAACGGCACCTGCGAGGATGGGGTAGCAGCTTACACCTGCAGATGTGTAGCTGGCTTCATTGGTAGACACTGTGGTACGAACATCGACGACTGTCAAGGGAACCCGTGTGAAAATGGTGGCACTTGCGTTGACGGAGTCGCTTCTTACACATGCGATTGCCCTGATATGTTCACAGGTAAAATAATATCTTATTCGTTCGTTCAGAACCTTGCATAATTGCAGTTAAGGATAGTGGTTAGGCCAAGACAAGAGCGCAAACGAACCATCCGATATCTTTCAACTGCGCACCTTTCCAATGATAGCAAGTTTGTCCGGTCGGAATTTGACACCTAAGTTTGAATTACAACCTTAAGTTATCACCCTCCCCCTGGCTTACGGTTAAGGGTAGCGGTTAGGTCAAAGATCAGGAATATCTCGCTAACAAATCATCCGATTGGAAAGCGATTTTCATCTTTTGATTACGCACCAAGACATCTTTCCCCGGCCAATGGTACATATATGGGGCAGCATATTTCTTTGCATTGTCTGTATCAGGGCATACGTATATATTTGTACATGGTGAGGCACCTCTTCGAACTCAGGACCCCATTTTATTTGTCTTCAGAACTTGAACTTTTGAACTTCAGGACTGAACCTTGGTCTCCCAGATACTAATTGGGACCAGAAACTCAACTTTGAGGTTGCTACCAGTTTAGCTACAGGGACATGCTTTCAATATCTCATTATAACAATGCATGTTGTATATTACTGTGTCCCAGAACTATCGTAGAGTGGAATTTGTTATCACCAAGCACAGTAGGGGCATCTTCTCTGGGTAGTTTTAAAGAACGCTTGCAGATAGATGTGCAAAAGCTAGATATGACAGGTCGTTCAGTGTAATATAACCAGCTGCTGCTGCGCCGCGTGTCTGCAAAGCTGGTGTGTTAGGCCGAGGGGCGGTTATACCGGCTATATGCTATACAATTATTAAGTAAATGTTTCAAAACTATGATTTTTCCTCAGAACACTGCAGATTTTTTAAACAGGACACAGGGTCTATTAATCTTTTTTGGTTTCATCCTTTTCATCATCAGGTTATAGATGTGAGTTGGTGATTCTTCCCAACCTTCCAAAAACTACACAGCCGTATGTCTCCACGGCTAAGACACAAACAGCGCCAACCAAGATGAACGACGGAAACACCGCTCAGGAACAACAGACAGTGCCGATCATAGCCGGGTCCGTCGTGGGTGGCATAGCATCCCTGTCTGTCGTGGCTGTCTTGAGTTGGTTCCTTTGTAAACCATCAACTGGAAAGTGAGTAAAAAACGTTACACGTGCAAGCATGACCAATGTCTTTTTTCAGACAATTTTTTTTAACAGATAGAGATTGCAATATAGTAGAATTGCCAGTAGAAGTTCTACCGGTAGAGATCCCGATGGGAGCCTTTATTTAAAACTTTGATTCATGTCACATTATATCTATGACAATAAATTGACTTAAATTTAGAATTGATAAATGAAAGCCAGCGTTAACACATTCCTAGGATCCTGATAGCAATCTCTGAGACAAAGATAGAGATACAAATTTAGTAATCGGTGATTCTATGTGATAGCAACCTGTACCCTGAGTCCTTAACATTAATAAACTATACATCATGTATGTATGTATGTATGTATGTACATCATGTGATTTGAAGAAAATTACATCCTCGTGAGCTCAGAGCAATACTGACTGGTTCTATTTCGCACTGCAGCTAGGTGTCGCTGTTAACAAATGCGGTTCTAAACGTAAAATATATTTACATAATATTATATAAGCCTTAGGTTACATAGTATTACATACTTTATGTGGCACAAAGCTTCATCGCGAAATATATAACCAGTCATATTTTCCTTGAGGAAAGTGGTAAACAGTCATCGATTTGTTTAGTTAAGTAAACCATCCTAGTGTGCCATTGTTTGCTCTAATTTGCTTTTTCTATATTTATCATATATTCCACATAGGGCAAAGATGCCGGCTCTCAAGTACGTCCACCCTAAAGTAGACGTCATAGATGACTCCATGATTCTGGCAGAACTACCAGGGGCATCGGACCGTTCCATGGGAGCAGTGCGCGCCTTGGAAAATCCATACATCTTTGAAGACTTCGGCAGTCAGTCCTGAACTGAAATATGTTTGCTGCCCTATCACTTCTGTTTACAGCATCGTATATGTCTTGCCAAAGTGACAGGTTGTGATCAGGATCATTCAATGAGTCTGATAATCTATTGTTTGTACCTGTGTATAATTTGTGATTTTGAAATGGTATTACATATTTTGGTTTCTTAGCTTCAAAGCTTGGTGTCGATAAGAATGTTTTTTTGCACACCATTTTTGTTATGTGGAAGTCAGAAACTTACTAGAGTAAAGACCCCACCTTTGCACATGAAGCCTTGCATCAACTTTTACTCGTAACATCTATATGAAGAATACGCTTATGAATGTAATGCAGATGAATGATGTTGTTTTACATACAAAGTTGTTTACTTATCTATTGATTATATCATTACAATTCCATTACTCTAAACATGATTATCTTCATTTTAATTAAGAGTTGACAAGTTGACGTGTTGTTTTTTATTTGGGCATAGGGTAATAGTATTTCTAATCGTATTCAAATGTTATCAGAAACATTTGTTGACGCTTCTCTTACTAAAATCCTGTTTGGTTTCGTACGTGTTGGAAAATTGTAATGTTTGTAAATAATGCATCATATGGTTTAGACGTTTTTGTTTTAATGAATGGAATGATATATCTGAGTGTGCAGTGGTAACACTGATGGTGGATTGTTTTACTTAACACGTGCACAATGTAGAAAGAAAATTTCGTAAATATAATAACTGCTTGAGAGATTTCTAGGTTGGCTGAGGTCTCATTTGATGTTTGTACAGTGTGTGTTTGTGTGTGTGTGTGTTACGATTACTTGTAAGCAAAGATGCATGAAATAAACTTTATCGTTCATACTAATTGAGGTTTCCTTTATTACTGATGTAGATATTATAATACGGAATAGTTCATGTATATTAGGGGTTTAGGGTTGCTAACGGTACAAAGAAATCTGGTCCATTGAACTGTGCAAGCCCCGACTATAGTACTAGTAGTACAGTAGGACTGTACCGTACTTGGAGAGCGAAACAATGGTGAAGCTTTTTGTGAGTGCTACACATAATGTTCCAATTGTAAATTAAAACAGTGGTAGTCATTTTCCGTAGTGCCAACTGTTTCAGGAGAAATCGAATTATGATGGTGACCGTTCGGGCCAAAAAAGGGGAGAGTTGCGCCCTTTTCCAACCAATCACAGATCAGTAACGGTACCATTATTTTACATTCTATTTGTTCTAAAAACCAGTTCATTGATGTTTTCAGCAGGAAATATAGATTTTGTAACGGTACCAAGACCCGGCACCCACCCTAAGCTGTAGTATTCACCAAAAATATATGCCTGTGTGGGAAGTGTTCAGCACCAAGGACAGGTGTGTTTCTTGTGGGCAGATGGTGTTCAGCACCAAGGACAGGTGTATTTTCTTGTGGGCAGATGGTGTTCAGCACCAAGGACAGGTGTGTTTTCTTGTGGGCAGATAGTGTTCAGCACGAGGAGCAGGTCGCTTGCCTGTTGACAACTTACACAATCGAATCTGCTTGCCCGTGTGCTGAAAGTCTGCCACTTGTTTGCAAACTAAAGGAATGAATGACTTGTCTAAATGACAGGCATAAGTGCAACACCACCATTTGTGGTCATGGATCAAAAGCGTCACCTAGCATTATTTGCAGGAACTGCAGGTCTAACTTATGATAGCCGAGCTAAGTTCATGGATCAAAAGCGTCGCCTATCGATCCTAGCTATAACTGCAAGCACTCAGGTAGACCATATACGATGTCACTACAACAGACGGTACACAACATCTAGAAAACTTCCCTGTCTTTACGATGGAATACATACTATCAAAGATGGCTAAATTGCCATCTACTCAAAGCGAAAGGGCACTAGTGATAAAACATATCAAATGCGTAATAATGATGAGATATGTATTAATCTAATCAACCTGTTTGTACTCATTGTTCGAGAATATACATCAACCAATCAGCATGGACCTAATGCTTTATATGTGCACCCGATATCTTGATACTGCTCGGCATTGACCTAGCTTCCAATGCTGTTTCTAACTTTTTACATTTCAGTAGCCCCAGTATAGCCAAACACCATTTAGCTTATTACGTACGTCCTGAAAACATCATAAAAGCTCCTGCAATGATATTTTATCCCGCATAGCGGCGTCATTGACACATATAGCGTCACTGAATATTCCACTTGTCAATCTATCATGAAATTATGCGTATACATACGTCGTATTGGTGGGCTAAAGTTTATTGCTTTAGCCGCCCACCTAGTCTCATGATATTTTTGACAACTTTGGACTTTTATCTTAATGCTCACCATTCCTATTACGTATTAAAAAATAAACGTTTTACGCCAGACCACAAAGTGAGGCATACCTCGGTGCCATAAAAAAAAAAAAAATATCACGTCAGTTATTTTTGTACCGTGTCACTTGGTGTCACTCTTTTAAAAAATACCAACGTTTTTTTTCTCGAAAACTAAAAAATTTAAGATTCTAGCTTTACATAGCATTACATAACTTATTATTTACCATCGGTGTCATGGAGTCACTGGTCGGTCAGTCACCTTTAAGCTTTTAGGGTTGAAGGCAATTCATTGATCTGCCGGGTAGAGTGCAAATATAGACTTTGATACACTACAGCCATTGTACAAAATACAAAGTGGGATATTATTTTCTAACAGTGCAAGTATATTCTCAATGATTACACAACAGAAGTTACAAGACGAGGTTAATACATTCACTCATACCTCTATCATACCGACGAGAAAATACTAGATCTATTTTTTTTTATAAGAAAATTTACCAGGCCATTATGATATAGATATAAACAGTTTTCTAATGTTCCCACCTCCCTTTTTAACAAGAGCATATGAGCAAATTTATCCTAGGTAGTTGTTACACTAGAAAATGTAAGTATTTATATTTCAATAGAATCGTCGACATATGGAACGCCTTACCACAAGAAATTAGGATGTATAATTCTGTTGCACACACCTCTCATATCTCATAAATCTTGATAAATAAATAAATGAGTAAATAAATAAATCTTAATTTTAGGAAGTAGAAAAATTCACATTACTTAACAGTAGACGATAAAGTACCTTCGTGACATGCACGCATCAAATAGCATTCATTATTATACTAAACTACCTTCTAGATGAATGAAGCAATCTCAGCTTATGTTAAAAACAATGTGTTCTGACAAAAGTTAGGTTACAAATATAATTTTGTGGGGGGTTGGAAAATTGTCTTGTTATGATCTTTGATTTCTAACTAACAATATCGTTCTACTTGGTGTGCTTATTACTAGCACCCCGCATATGCATTGAATTATGCTCACAAAAATATTCACGGAATGAGGTGTCAATACATTTAGGGAAGCATGGGTATGGTCTGCACATGGTTATTGAATATCCTATTGTTTAATAAACACGCTCAATTACAGGATGTCGCCTGATTACGTATTCTTTGATATATACATACAAAGTCATACTCTTATTGAGTTGTAGCATTAGAAAGTTATAATTGACATATGATATGATGATATATTGGCAAATAAAAAACGTTATTGGGTGGGCCGACTACTTTCTCTTCGCAGCCAGGGGCTGAATTGCGAGGAGCTTACAATCGCAAGGGTCTATAATGTAATCCTATATACAGCGCCTAGTGACCTCAATACTGCCCCAGTTTCGGCCATTGAACAGTAGGAATGCAGCTACGCCATATTGGACTACATTGTTTGTCTGTACCACACATGATGATGCTAGCATTTATTCCAATTATTTGCCAAATGAACTACATCTGATTCAAATTCTAATTACTATGATGTCAATGGAAAGCCTGTATACGAACCACTCACTCTTGGAAGGTCCCTTTCTCTTTTCAATAAGTCCGGGATTTACTATACTAGCCCGTAATTTTAAAATCTCGCTCACTAGAGTTCAGTGACCCCACGTACGTGCTTATCAGTTACCTGTGATTCACCTGCTCACCTGGTTGCCCACCTGACATCTTGCTCTTATCTGGAGTTATTTTTGGGATGTTGTTTGTCATGCTCAGTGGAGCGCCGTTATGCATGCCTCCGGGCGGGAACTACAAAGACTCTGACCCGCTGTCATCGAAATAGCTGTCGTCGGCTAGTTTACCGTGTTGTCAGCTGTTCTTCGTTTGGTTGTGCCGACAGCATATTGTCTACTGTTGCGTCATGTTCTCCTATTGATAACTTTGTTTGCTTGTTTGTCTCGCATAACTGGTAAACCACCTATATATATAGGCGCAACACTCCTGAGGTTTGTACAGTAGGTACAAGTTGCGTACCACTTGCCTTGGTATCAAATTAAAATAAACGTACTGTATTTCGGGTAAGGCTATCTTAGATTGCATGCAAAGCATCGAATCTATGCATTCATTCATTCATTTATTCTTTCATCCATCCATTCATTCATTCATTCATTCAATTATTCATTGGTACCCTATGATGTTATACAGGGAGTGCACAAAAAACTTCAGGGTGACGGTGTAGAACTGAATAACTCCCTTCCCACTGTGTACCATCTCTTTATCGTTGTTTCTCTTGTTTTCATTCCCAACTCTTACATTTTACGAAGAATGTGATATCTACATCGGTACCTTTTTTGTGTGTTTGTGTGAACGTATGTGTGTGTGTGTGTGTGTGTGTGAAGGGGGGGGGGTAACTCAATAAGCTGTAAATACATCTTTGTAATATTAATTGGCAGATTGGCATCGGTCTGTGAAAACAAATGTCAATGGAATTCTTAGTGGTATTGCAGGGTTCTTGTATGGTTCGATGTCTTATGTTGATGTTTCAACATCTTTTTACAGAATAGTGGTAAGTAGGCACTCGCTCTTACCACTGCCTTAATGTAAATTAAACCAATAATTAAAAACGAGACTTTGAAAAAAAGAAGGAAACTCGACAAGTTGACTTCGAACCGTCTATTTACAACATCATGGAATCGTACGACAGTATAGATCAAGACTACAATGGTAAAACTCATTGTGTAAGTCGGACGTGGTTGGTACTTACGGTATTGTCATTGCATTGTTTTTCATAACGCAAAGTTTTAACACATGATATCTGGAAGTTAACAATAAACACTACAAAACTGACACAAATTACCGCAGCAGTTTATAACCACTGCCTGGTCATATACAAAACTCTCATGATATACACAATAATGCAATAGATATTAACCTCCAATACATCTGGAGAGGTCGAGCCTCCAACTCAGTACGGACCTTGACTTTTTTTATCCTTAGCTTCATGTGGTAGTGTAATGCGACTTCGATACGAATCGTTAACACATGTACATATCTATGCAATGTCTTAAATGCCAACCTTTAAAAATCGTCGTTAGTATTTACAAAATATACATTTGCAACAGATATATTGAAAAAAATGCATAAAATATTCGTACAAAAATGTAAAATGAGTACATTGCAACAAATCTCTTTGAGTTGTTACTGGAATGTATGGTGTACAGTCGGCTCTGTTTTCAATATTTCTAATGCCTGCTTTGTTTCGATAAGATGGCTCAGTGTCGAGGTATAGCGCAGACTTGGAAGGGCTTTGGTCCGAGCATCATGCCTACTGTGCCTTCTGTGTCCGGTGCAGGTGCGCCCTCTGGCAGTTTGAATGTGAAGTGCTGCATCAGGGTGGTGAAGATGGTGAAGAGCATCTGTTTGGCAACCTGCTGTCCGGTACATATCCGCCGACCTGGAGAAACATAGATAAAAGCAAACTCGATCAGTTTGTTACTCTAATAGATAACGAGCCAAAACATTCTCCCAAGTCCCCAAGTACCCTATTACACCACTGACTACAATGCGAAGGCAAAAAGTAGCAACGAATGATGGGTAAGACTGTTGCATTCAACAGGCATTGTGGCAAGTGATATGTCCTATTACCATATAGCCAGGCGACACCTTTGCATCGACACCGGTATCAGTGTCGATTCAAATCGACACCGGTGCCGGTGTAAATTCATTCTGACCAATCAGAAGGAGCGATACGCACAAGAAAGCAAGGGGTATGCAGGCATTGGCCAATCAAAAGGAGCGAAACACATGCCAGAGCTTAGGGTACAGATTGCAAAGGGGAATGGCCGAGTTAAGATATTTATTTTTGTAAACGTGGCCTCCAACCTGCTGTCAATCAATCAGAGAACCGCCTTTACATAAATATATAAGAAAACATTTATGCGATTCTCTGATTGACTGACAGCAAGTTAGAGTCCACGCCCCCCAAAACGTGAAAACCTCAGGCTGGCTTAGCAGTCCATCCAAGGTTTTATATTGTATAGGTGACGCTGTAACGGTTGTTTGAAAATTCGAAGACTGACCTGCGCCAAACGGTTTGAACTGTGGTGGGACGAACACTTGACCTTCGCTGTCTAGGAACCTTGCGGGGTTGAACGTTTCGGGTTCAGACCATGTCTCCGGGTCGTGGAGGATGTTCCAAACGTTGGTCAAGACGATGGTGTCGGCTGGTAGCTCGTAGTTCCCTGTAGAGACAAATATGAGAGGAAACTTTGTGAGAAATCGTTGTTTTGGTTGGTTATAACAGTTGAAGTTCGGAAAATTGGTCTTTTTTTGCCGAGAATATGCCTTTTTTTATATTACCATAGTCTGTGACTTGGATACCGACTACGCATCTGCAGCGACAGGGACTGTGGGTAATATGTCAAAGGTGACGGGCCCTGAGTTCTACACGTCTTGACCAAAGTTTCGATTTGCATAACAATGTCCAGCCATCTTTTGTTTATGTCTCAGGGGCCTCCACCTTTGACATATTACCCATAATTCCTATCTCTGCACATGCGCACTGCGTATTGTAAACATGCATATAACCATTAGTACAAGACTATGTGAGTCAAGTTTGATTCTAGTGGTCAAAAACGCAAAACGCGATAAAAGTAGTTCCTCCACCACTTTATGTACCGCCACCCGGCAGACATTGAGTTTGATAAGTCGAATAAAGCCTATAGAACAGTTGTTGAACTTACTTAGTTTGACTGGCCGCTTCGTTTTCCTTCCGTTGATCGGTGCTAGGGGTCTGTATCGAAGGATCTCGAGAGTGGTGGCGTGGGTGTAGGGTAGATGCTGGCGGAGGGATATGCTGACGTTGGTGTTCGGGTCGATGACGTCATCAATCTCGCGCTGGACCTGTCATGAACAACGAGAAAAGAAAAAGTATATATCTTTGTTACTGTCGAAAGATGCAATCATTGAGACAAAGCACTCGAAAGGCATTTGACTGAAGAAAAGAAAGGAGGAAGCTATGAAAAGAAAGAAAGAAAGAAAGAAAGAAAATGGAAATAAAAAAGATGGAGGGGATGAGAAAAAGAAAGAAATAAAGAAAGAGAAAAAAGAAAAAGAAAGAAAAGAAGAGAAAGGGAAAGAAGGAAGGGAGATAGGGAAAGAAAGAATGAAACTAGAAATAAAGAAAGAAGAAAGGAATGAGAAAAAGAAAAAAAAGGAAAGGAAAGAACCAAAAAGAAAGAAAGAAAGAAAGAAAGAAAGAAAGAAAGAAAAAAAGAAAGAAAGAAAAAGAAGGAAGGAATGAATGAATGAGAAAAAGAAAAAAAGGAAAAAAGAAAAGGAAAGGACACGAAAGAAAGAAAGAAAGAAAGAAAGAAAGAAAGAAAGAAAGAAAGAAAGAAAGAAAGAAAGAAAGAAAGAAAGAAAGAAAGAAAGAAAGAAAGAAAGAAAGAAAGAAAGATCATTCACCTTCTCTTGTATTTCCGGGTGTAGGGCCATGAACAGTATGCCCCACTGTAGAGCATAAGATGACGCGTCGT
Source organism: Branchiostoma floridae (assembly GCF_000003815.2). Taxonomy (NCBI): domain Eukaryota; kingdom Metazoa; phylum Chordata; class Leptocardii; order Amphioxiformes; family Branchiostomatidae; genus Branchiostoma; species Branchiostoma floridae. Next base: position 27,640,779 of record NC_049982.1, read on the forward strand.
TCCCAGAGACCATTAGCTCTACAGCCATGTGGGCCAGCTCCTCATCTGTCAGGAACTCACTCCTGCCCTCGCCGCTCTGGGTCTTCAGGTAGGCGTCCACCAGGTCTCGCGTGTGGTCGGGGTCGTAGGTGGCGCGATGCTCCTCGATGATGTCGTTGACGAAGGACATGATCTTCCTCTTGTTCTCGACGATCTCTCTAGCGCTGGAGTTGATGGCTGGGATGTGTCGAAGGAAGGGGAAGACGTTCAGGACACCGACGTTGATCATGTTCATGGTGACGTTGTCCAAGTTCTTCATCACTCGGGCGAAGCCCTCGTCGTGGTAGTCGTGTAGTTTTCCGAACACCATGGAGCAGATGATGTTGAGGGTGGTCACAGTCACGTAGGGTTGCAGGCTGTAGAAAAACAAAACACACTAATGAGAACTCTATTTAGAAATTTACAGTGATGCAATGGGTAATGAAGCGAAATTAAATTTCGACTAGTCTTGCAATTTCAAAGTTTGTTAACAGACTACGGCTTTGAGCAGTTGATGATGTTCAGCTTATCAATGATCTTTTGCTGGTACATTAGTTTTGAAATGTAATACTGAAATAACATACTGAAAATGAAATTGTCCTGAAGCATTTTAAAAGAAATGATTTTGTTTGATAACATTGCCTAAAATAAAATTTAAAAAAAACGAATCCCTAACTACCGACTCTATTTGTCAGGGCCTATTAACTAAAAACCTAAAAAAGAAAGGATTGAAATAAAAAAAATAACAACAATTTCCAAGATCTTTGTTAAAAAGAATTATTCTTATAACTTAGCATGAAATTAAAAAAAAAAAACAGAACAGAATCTCTATTTACCGACTCTATTCATGTCAGGTCCTGAACTAAAAAAAAACTGAAAAAGGACGAAAACTAAAAAAAAATCCTAAAATGTTAGATAAAATGTTGCTGTTGCTACTTACTCGAAAGGTTTGCCCTCTAGGCCTTTGCTAACTTCCACCAGCTTTCGTGCCTCTTCGGCAATGTTCGTGTCCAGCTGTTGGTACGCTTTCCCGCTGCCGAAGTGGTGGAACACCTTCACCATAAACTGTCGCTTCTTCCTGAAGGCGGGCGAGTCGTCGGCAAAGGCTGTCCCTAAAGAGATGACAAGATAATGAATTGTTAAGAGATCTTCCAGCGGTGTTGAATGGTCGAGTGGCCAAGCTAAGTGGACGCAAGATAGAGATGCAACGGTTTGATTCCATACATTCCTCGCAGGACGTTGCGTCCTTGGGAAAGGCACTTTTAAGTTGTGTTAAAACACAACAATTCTCACTCAACCCAGGTGTAAAAATGGGTATCTCACTCTAGTTGGAGAGGTAAAATGCGGTGGAAGGATAGGGATGGGCTCCGCCTTCCAATGCCTTTCTCCAGACAAAGTTGGATAACAACAAACTGCTCCTATGGCTTCAAAAAGCCTATTGGACTACCGTCAATTTTGTATCAGATATCTACGCATTTTTGCGCTCAACACCGAAAACCACCGTGCAGATAGGCTGATAACAACCCACTGCCTCTACGGTTTTAAAAGTGCTATGGAACTACCATTAACTTTTTATCAGATATCTACGCATTTTTGCGCGCAACACCGCAAGCCACAGTGCTGATATCCTGATAAACAAAGTACCAACAGAGCCACAGACAACGCGCCTACTTTCTCTAAGAAATTGAGCCATCGTTCCTTTGCTTACCTTTGCCATTCTAACAGCCACCGGCGGCAGTTGTGTCAACAGAGACTACTCATTTGCCGCGGGGGGGCACATATAACCATGACTTAAAAATTCACACCATGTCTCTAGAGGTCGTCGACCTAGCTGAGGTAACACGCAACAACAGTTTTTGAACTTCGCCCCCCTCCCTCCACTCTCTCACCGTGACACATACACATTAATATTCGTATACAGGTGTAGGTCAGACAAGGTATGCTTTAGTCAATGCCACCGCATCGACTAGACAAGGCAAAACAGAACTTAGCAGCATCTACAGAAATCCAAGAAAATGTTCAGACTTTAGGGACATATTTTTGTCTAAAATACGCAAACACAGAGTCTACTTTATTCTTGTCTCTTAAGCCCCCTTTACAAATCAAGAATTTAGCTCGACCGAGTTTTCAGCGAGCTCTAAATTACGAGGAGGCATGATCCTGATGCCTACGAACAAATGGCAGTTTCTTCGTCGGCATCAGGGTCATACCTCATCGTAATTTAGAGCTCGCTGACAACTCGGCCGAGCTAAATTCTTGATTTGTAAACGGGGCTTTAGCGCGGAGCCTAATTGTTATTTGGAGAAGGCGGCACTCATGATATGCTAATGAGGCGCCCCAGAGGTCAACGACCTAGCTAGAGGACGATCTCTGACATTTGCATAACACGACACTATTTGACCAATATAGTAGCTGAACCAACAACGAAGAAAAATGATTGATGTATCATTGTTGTGTCTCTGACTGTTTGCCAGTTTGGGGAAGGTTTCCCTGCTGACCTGGGTCTACGGGGGGTGTTTTTCCACCCTTTGTTCCGTTTGATTTGAGATTAGAGGCTATTTTTAAATGCTGAGTATTTGTTTTCTGGTGTTTGGCTTGCGACGGGTAAACAAGGTAATGTCCTGGAATTTGTCATGCCGGCTAGCGTTTGCGGTATGCGGAGAGGGAGAGGGGGGGTGAAAAAGGTAAAGGCCTTTTTGATGCTGTAGGGGTATCGGGTTGCCATCCACCGCGTCTATGGTACGGTATTGGAAGGTAAAACCCACCCCTTTCCTTCCACTGACTTAGACCTCCGCGACCGAAGTCAGGTAGGACCGCATGGCGCAATCGGCAGCAGTTTGACCAGGCCCAGAAGGTCCTGAGTTCGAACCCCGCCGTGTCACCGATCTTGTGCCCTTGGGAAATGCACTTTACACGACTTTCCTCACTTCATTCAAGTGACAAATAAGTATATATGCTACAGAAGTCTTCAGCAAGTTGAATTTGGTAGCCTCAAAAAGAAAGAATTAGAAAGAAAGAAAGAAAGAAGGTGTGCATTTTTACACCTTTTTTTTACCTGGGCGGTGTGAGGTAATAAGTCGGGCAAAGTACATTTCACAATGGAAGAACACCGGTTATATATGTCAGAAGATTCCAACCCAGAACCGTTCGTCTACACTTTGGATAGACGGAGAAAGAACACTGAGATTATGTCAATGGGACAGTTCTGGACAAATTCTGCAAATTTCTCTGTCATTTAAGAGAGCGTATATCAACGTAACAGCTTCACAAAATTTTCAAAAGTCTACGCACGTCAATCAAGGTTAGATAGTATTTACTCAATTGTAAGCATCTGGATATAGACTTTTAAATGGTCAGACTTTTCAGACAACATCTTTTGCTTTTCGTCAGAAATGTACAGAAAACTGTAAACTCCAGATCCTAGCTTAGCCAGACTGACAAATAGACAATGTATTCTGTCTGCATCAACTGACCGTCCACAACTCTCTCTATATAGCCAGTCGCTTGTGTAACCTTTGTCTTTCGCGACTGTAACTGTGTTGACTAGACGGTGTTGTCTAGGGCATTATATCAAATGGTTAATGGTTATATGTCTTATCACAAAACTGGGCCGCCGCCAGTTTTGCTCCGACACTGATTTACTAGAGTCAGCAGGCGAGCTTTGCAAACAGACCCCGTCCGGACTAAGAATACTCGGGTACGGTTGGGGCGACCAGGTAGAACGCCCGTGTAAATACACTCCACATGGCTGACTGCCAACTTTTTAGACAGAACACTAGATAGCGCCTATTTTTAGCCAGGTAACGCTATTTTCAGCCAGGTGAAGTTAGATATCAAAGACCGCGCCGCCGGAGATAGCGATCATACCGACAGGTACTTTGCGCAAAAATAGTCTGAACTGACCGCGGCTTGGGTGTCAGTGAACGTGGGCATGCATTTACTTTCATGCGCCACCGGCGAACACAACACCCGGGGCAAACTAGATAGAGTACAAGCGTCTTACAAAGCTCTTAAAAAACAATAACAGCAAACCAGTTGTAGTTTTCCAGATACCCTGACATACGCTTGTAAAAATTCCATTGCAATACAAATTTCTCCTGCTTTACTAGTGGGACGTAAGAAAACAATGAGCGTCTTTTGTTATTAAAGGTACAGGCATGCTGAAGTTAGAATTTAGATTATTACGTTTGGGTGTGCCCGGTTTAAACCGAAGGGAACGCCTAGATGTTTAGACGCGCCCCTGTTCAATTTGTCAGCCCCCTCATATATAGGTGGACCCGCCTATGTGACAAACATTGTTCTCAGCGAGACCCGTGGCCCCGGGAGAAAATGCAAAGCCATAAAGTAGGATGGAAAACTGTGCGTCAAAATTCATGTCGTTTTTCAGACCCAATGCGTGTTGCGTCGGCCACAAAGTTGCAGGGACAAGTTCCCGATGTCTGCCTATTAAACGTGGACGCTAGAGCGGGTAGAAAAAACGTGCACGTGCGAGAGGTGGTCGGTGTCATCCTAGATATAACACACACACACACACACACACACAGATAGACACACGCGCGCGCGCACGTCTGAAGCCGCAAACTATATACACAAAAGCCAAATTTGGAAATAGACGGTTTCTACCCACCTTTTCCTCCATCGGAGAAGAGCTGGTAGGAGTAGAAGTGTGGTCTGTCGTTGTAGGCGTCGCCGCCGTCGATGTAGCCTTCCTTCAGGGCCTGATAACTGTTCAGAACCACCACGTTCCACGTGCCGAGTTGAGCTTGGAAGATGTCTCCGTACTTCTTCCCCAACTTCGTGAAGGCCAGGTCAGCACGCAGACCTATGGAGGGCAGGTGGCCTAGGATCGGCCAGGCGTTGGGCAGGCAGGGGGGCATCTTGCCGATGGAGCGGCCCGTCAGGTACCGGACCATCAGCAGGAAGGTCGCCAGGAAAAGGACGAGGGAGGCCGGCTCGGGAGTCATGAAGACCCGCTCCGTGATCCTCGCCGTCAGAGTCTTGGGTTGAATCATCTTCTCGAAGACAGTTGTGAGCTTCTAGACAGATCGTCAGGTGAATGAAGCCGGTAGCCCACTTCTCCCGCCTTTTATAATGGACAAAGGTCCCGCCTCACTGAGGAGAAAACAGGCCATCGTCCAATCAGCGAGCAGGTTGCAGCGAGCGCCAGAATCTAGAAGTCATTGACCCCACCGTTCAGGGAATGACCGCGCTTAGCCTGATTACAGTACGTGCAACTAACCGCAACCAAACGACCTACCCACGATGCCATCTCTATCAGTTTATGTACCCAAGGCTTGTATAATAAACTGCTTAATTCACCATGTTACCATTATAAAACAGAGA
>NC_049982.1:27646239-27647060 GCF_000003815.2 Branchiostoma floridae
GTCCGAGGTCACGTACTTTTCTGTTTATTGCCCCGTGCAGACCGCACGTAAACAACTTACATCAGCTCCTGGCACTTCCTGGTACGTGACTCCATAGTCACAATAGACAAATTTGCCACATGAAAACATCTGTTTACACTTAAAGAAGTCTACTCTACTCTAGCTGCCCCGTGCAGACCGCACGTAAACAACATCAGCTCCTGGCACTTCCTGGTACGTGACTCCATAGTCACAATAGACAAATTTGCCACATGAAAACATCTGTTTACACTTAAAGAAGTCTACTCTACTCTAGCTGCCCCGTGCAGACCGCACGTAAACAACTTACATCTTCAGCTCCTGGCACTTCCTGGTACGAGACGCCATAGTCACAATAGACAAATTTGCCACATGAAAACATCTGTTTACACTTAAAGAAGTCTACTCTACTCTAGCTGCCCCGTGCAGACTGCACGTAAACAACGTACATTAGCTCCTGGCACTTCCTGGTACGAGACTCCATAGTCACAATAGACAAATTTGCCAGATCAAAACATCTGTTTACACTTAAAGAAGTCTACTCTACTCTAGCTGCCCCGTGCAGACCGCACGTAAACAACTTACATCAGCTCCTGACACTTCCTGGTACGTGAATCCATAGTCACAATAGACAAATTTGCCACATGAAAACATCTGTTTACACTTAAAGAAGTCTACTCTACTCTAGCTGCCCCGTGCAGACCGCACGTAAACAACTTACATCAGCTCCTGGCACTTCCTGGTACGAGACTCCATAGTTACAATAGACAAAGTTACATCTGTTTACACTCAAAGAAGTCTAC
>NC_049982.1:27648356-27649313 GCF_000003815.2 Branchiostoma floridae
AATTTGCCACATGAAAACAATTCTGTTTACACTTAAAGAAGTCTACTCTACTCTAGCTGCCCCGTGTAGACCGCACGTAAACAACTTACATCAGCTCCTGACACTTCCTGGTACGAGACTCCATAGTCACAATAGACAAATTTGTTAGATGAAAACATCTGTTTACACTAAAAGAAGTCTACTCTACTCTACCCTTGCTGCCCGGTGCAGACCGCACGTAAACAACTTACATCAGCTACTGAGACTTCCTGGTACAAGACCTCATAGTCACAATAGACAAATTTGCCGCATGAAAACATCTGTTTACACTTAAAGAAGTCTACTCTACTCTTAGCTGCCCCGTGCAGACCGCACGTAAACAACTTACATCAGCTCCTTGCACTTCCTGGTACGTGACTCCATAGTCACAATAGACAAATTTGCCACATGAAAACATCTGTTTACACTTAAAGAATCTACTCTACTCTAGCTGCCCCGTGCAGACCGCACGTCAACAACTTACATCAGCTCCTGGCACTTCCTGGTACGAGACTCCATAGTCACAATAGACAGATTTGCCACATGAAAACATCTGTTTACACTTAAAGAAGTCTACTCTACTCTAGCTGCCCCGTGCAGACCGCACGTCAACAACTTACATCAGCTCCTGGCACTTCCTGGTACGAGACTCCATAGTCACAATAGACAAATTTGCCACATGCAAACATCTGTTTACACTTAAAGAAGTCTACTCTACTCTAGCTGCCCCGTGCAGACCGCACGTAAACAACATACATCAGCTCCTGGCACTTCCTGGTACGAGACTCCATAGTCACAATAGACAAATTTGCCACATGAAAACATCTGTTTACACTTAAAGAAGTCTACTCTACTCTAGCTGCCCCGTGCAGACCGCACGTAAACAACTTACATCAGCTCCTGACACTTCCTGGTACGAGACTCCATAGTCACAATAGA
>NC_049982.1:27649571-27701572 GCF_000003815.2 Branchiostoma floridae
CTGCAGAATTGAAGATAGTTGTAACAAAGTTACATAATCGAGGTCCTAATAACAGCAACTTTCAAATTTTGGGAAACCAACCTTGTGTTCAAATTGAAACTTTCAAGTCTGCTCTGCCAACTTTGTATCAAAATGTCTTTTTGTATCTACACATGATTGCAACTTGAAAATCTTCCTTATAACTGAATTAGCTCTGATATTTATGTGTCTAGAAATATGGCTAATAATGTGGTCGTCTGTTTGCAAGTGTGCCAACAGGGGCTATGTAGACTGAACAAGTAACTGTCAGTTATGTCTCACAGTACCAGAGTAAGACAAGCCAGCATTTTCATTACTTTACATTCTGGGTTAGGTAAAGCTTTGTATAATCATACTTTAATACCTAATGTAGTATCCAAATATCAAAATTGAATTGAAGATAAACTTGTGTTGGTCAGCCATCTCAGCCAGCCTTCCCCGATGTGAACTCCACCACAGTGAACAGAAGACTGAGCTCTAGTAGTTTACGTTAGCCGAATTTATTGGGTGGTTTTATAGTACGGGGTTGGTCTTTAAAGAAGTCTACTCTACTCTAGCTGCCCCTTGCAGACCGCACGTAAACAACTTTTGTCAGTGCCTGACACTTCCTGGTTTGAGACCCCCTAGTCACAATAGACAGATTTGCTAGATGAACTTCATCTAGCATTTGTCTATTGTGTTTGCACTAAAAGAAGTCTACTCTACTCTACTCTACTCTAGCTGCCCCGTGCAGACCGCACGTAAACAACTTACGTCAGCTCCTGACACTTCCTGGTACAAGACCTCATAGTCACAATAGATGAATTTGCCAAATTAAAACATCTGTTTACACTAAAAGAAGTCTATTCTACTCTACTCTAGCTGCGCCATGCAGACCGCACGTCAGCTCCTGGCACTTCCTGGTACAAGACCTCATAGTCACAATAGACAAATTTGCCAGATGAAAACATCTGTTTACACTAATAGAAGTCTACTCTAATCTACTCTAGCTGCCCCTTGCAGACCGGCACGTAAACAACTTACGTCAGCGCCTGGCCAGTAGTAGAACAATAACAGTTAGATGTCAGTAGTGATCTTATTGGTAAAAATGTCAGTAGATGGCCAGTAGTAGTACAATAGATATCAGTAGTGTTCTGATTGGTCCAACTATCTCAGTAGTAAATCATTAGAATTTTAGTTCTGTTCTGACAGCAAGAACAGTAGATAGCGGTGTAAATTTAGTACTTGGCAGTAGCGGCCCAGTAGGACATTAGAAGTTGAATTACTGAAAAGCTAATAAAAGTTCTACTGTAAGTAGTCTACTAGTACTTAACAGTAGATTTTCTGTACTGATCAGATGCTTTGCCAAGGATATACACCAGGAAGATAAAGCCATTCCTCCTTGTTAGCACCAGACTACATCGCTGCCTTCAACTGCATGTTATCTAATATTTCCACCATTACTGTAACTTCCCTCTGCCCTCTGAACATGACTACCCCCCACCCCCCAACAAAAACATGACCAAAAAACATAGTGAGGTTGCATGTCTGGACGTGTTCCATGCCAGTTGTCCTCAGCTGGCTGTCACCTCGTCAGGGAATTTCCCATGACTCATGATCATGTATCATGAATCATGGGAAATCCCCTGACGAGGTGACAGTCAGACACGACACCACTGTCGCTGTAGATGTAGAGAAGCGTGTTTTGTGTTGCTTTTCCAAAGGTTTGTGCACATGTGACAATATGACTATTTTACACTAGACGCTACGTCTACGGCGACAGTGGTGGCGTGTCTGAACATACGCCTGTATGATCATGAGTTATGGGAAATTTCATGGCAAGATAACTGTCAAGTTTGAAACTTAACTGTGAAACTTTTTATGTGACTGTGTATATATCTTTGGTTTCAAAGGCGTCATTCGGGTGGCATGGAATTGTGCAAATCGCATGCAATACAATGGGAAGCTATTTTTTGTATATGTGAGAAAAATGATTTTAAAAAAATCAGGGCATCTTTATTTTGCGTAAATTTGCCATGTTTTAGCTGCAACAACGCAAGGACTGAAAATTTGTTATTAAGCTAGTCTATGTTCCATCTGGCATATCAATCAGTGAAGGCAACAGTCGGATGCGCAAGTCTTTGCCAGTGCGACTATCACATGATACTAATTTGTCTCTGTGGCCGCAGTCCCCACCACGGCCAATGGAATGTTTGGGGAATATGTCCAAGCTTTCAAGTTTGTGTGATTCTTTTATTTTTTACATGTTGGCCGGTTGTTTAATACATTTCTCCTCTTTCCTGGCTCCCCCTTTTCCGCTATGGAATAACCCATAGTCGCTGGCCAATGGGCTGCCTAGTATTCATATTGCGTAATGCAGATGAAACGTAAACCAAGCTGATTACGAACACAGCAGTCATTTTGCTGCCTGGCACAGGGGAGACAACACAGGTCTGGGACCGGTCTCTGATAACAACTGCTCCCACGAAGTCAACGCACTCCCCTGCACTTCGGTAAGTAACACTTCTGCATAGTCAAGAAGATCTTAGAATAATTGATCGTGTTCTTTGGTCAGAGCCAGGTATAGTTAGATTATGAACTTGATTTAATTGTTAGTTTTGGATTTTTCTAATTCATACTGCAATTGACCTGTCCTTTTTGGAATATTGTTGTTGCAGGGGCTCATCATAAAGATGTTTAAGAAGTACAACTATAATACTTGCAGAGGAAAGGAAACATCTTATCATCACGGACTTCTTATTCTATTTCTTATCACTTTTATTATTCTTATTCTTATTCAAAAGCGAATCAACATTTTGAAATATCTTTAATATTTCGTTGGGCTAAAGCGTTCAAGTACAGGTTAATATGTGCGTGTGTCTCTGATCTTTGCACAGGTCGGGCAAATGAGATCCACACGAATTCAAGGGACGTCGCTGATGGCTTTCACTGGAAGACGAGCTGTATCACTGAAGGGAAGGACATCTGTGTGCAAATTGCTACAAGGGGATCGAGGCTGGGAGCCATGGAAAACCCGAAACAACGTCGGCCAAAGGAGCAAGGCCATGCAAGACCGGCAGCAGAGCCGTGGGCGGCCAACCGATTGCGCTGCTATTGAGGGAAAAACTGAGTGCAGTTAGAGAATTCATGGACTGACATACACGTGCTGTCTGCGTTATTTGACTTATACGAATACGTGTTGTCTATTCTATTAGGTCATATTTAGTAATGTAAAAATAATTCAATTCACCTAGACAATGATGGATATACGAATGGTGGACATCCTAACCAAACGTATATATGAATTTTTTTGACACGACAAAAGTACAGCGACTTTCGTGAGGATTATAACAACTATTTACAGTACAGCTAAGCAGACGTATATCATATTTACAGATATGAATAAGTCAACATGTTGTTTCTAGCATGTCATTTACATAATTCGAACATTGCCTGCAAATGTCTTGAGTTACAAACACACGTGCTCATCAGAGGGGCAGAGGACAGAGCGAGATGGACACGGATCACTGCTACTGGATGTCGGGGAGCCCCTACGACCACTGAGGTTATGGGCCGTGAGTGAGTGAGAGTGACACACTTTTACCAATCTAACGTTTGCGGGAGTTTCTCAACGATAAAAATACACGTCCGTGCAGCCGTTTACTTTCGGGTCGGAACCTGGAGTAATGCATCAATGGGATCGGACCTTACAATTATTGTGTATGCAAGCTGTAGCAGCCTTTCACTCCGTCACATACAAGAAGATACAACGCAACGTTTGCTAGATGTAATTAGTCTGTATTATTGTACTATGATTGTTATTCTTAAACGGCTATTCGTTTGATGACGTGAACTGCAACAGACCGAGATGTACTAGTAACCAATGTTAAGTGATATGAGCGATGTTGTGTAGCTGTCTGTCAGGTAAGACAGTATACAAAGACGAGAGATTTCTTCGGCAGTTCAGGAGAGCAGACATTTGTCTCAGTACATACTGAGACAGAATGTGAAGACAAGAGATTTCTAAGGTAAGAGAGCTCAGTTCAGGAGAGACTATAGAGAACTTCAGTTAAGGCCAAAATGAGATAGCATTATTTTGAAGTCTGTTATATTGTTAAAAGTCTTCCGTACCTAGCGTGCGGAAATTCTTGTCTCTGCGTCATTTCTTTATCCTTCATGTGCTGATCTTCGAATTTCAGTCGGCAACTAAAGGAACCTGTATATATTTGTTACATGTCTAAGCCTCTATCGTTAGGATCTTGTCGTAACTTTCCTAACTTTACAACACGCTAACCCTTCATGCTTGTGGCTCTTGCCGTCCTGCCGTTTCCGACAAGAGTACAAGATCACATTTCCCAACTATCCCATCCAATCCCCTCATACAATACACTAACCCTTCATGCTTGTGGCTCTTGCCGTCCTGCCGTTTCCGACAAGAGTACAAGATCACATTCCTAACCATTCCATCGCATTCCTTCATACAACACACTAACCCGTCATGCTTGTGGCTCTTGCCGTCCTGCCGTTTCCGACAAGAGTACAAGATCACATTTCCTAATCATCCCATCCAATCCCCTCATACAACACACTAACCCTTCATGCTTGTGGCTCTTGCCGTCCTGCCGTTTCCGACAAGAGTACAAGATCACATTTCCTAATCATCCCATCCAATCCCTTCATACAACACACTAACCCTTCATGCTTGTGTCTCTTGCCGTCCTGCCGTTTCCGACAAGAGTACAAGATCACATTTCCTAGTCACCTCATCACTTTATACAACACACTAACCCGTCATATCCAAATGGCGCCACCCTTCCCGTCATACACCGCAAAACAAAATGGCGGCGCCCATAAAGGCCAACAAAAACAGAACAGGTTTTGCTACCGCAAACCTGTAAAAACGTGTGTGTAAACAGAACGTGTATAAACAGTCTAAAACTGACTGGTTGGGACGGAAAGCGGGCCACAACTGCCCGATGTCATTGACCCCTACCGGATGTACAAAGGTTTTGAAAGCCGCATTTCGATATGGACGATTCCAAACACTTAGCAACGATCGTAGTAGTCACAATACCCCGATTTTTTTTCCACTCCCACGCACATTACCTAGTAGTGGAACAAATGGTTTGATTTCATTCATTCAAAGAAAACATGAGAGGCAACCGCTGCAAACTACTCTTTAAAACGTACGTGTAATGTTGAACGTTTCTTTTCCCTAGTACACATGAAAAACAGCAACAACAGACAACCTCGCCGACTTTTAAAGTCTGAAAACTGAAAACCAGCTTGATGTAGCAAGACATATCCTCAAATCTCCACTGAAATCTTTAGAAAAATGCAAACATGCTTTCGCCTGAAGTCTTTCTCTGGTGCCTCGTGTGTTTCCTAATAACAATTTAGTTAGTTACGTTCTGTTTTCTCCTAGTTACGTTCTCTTTTTCTGTTTACGTTACGTTCTGTTTTCTCTGATACAAAATAAGATAAACCATAGATGTGGTTGTTCTGTAGACCCATAGTCTGGACATGTGTGTCATTACACGAGTCAATAGCTGTGATTTAGGTCAGTGGACATTGATTATGTCCGCTACACAGCCTCTCGCGGCCAGGGCCTAAGTTCCTCTCTGATAAGTTGTGGCTCTATCCTAGGGCTCTACATGGAGTGAACTACTAAAGGTTTGTTTGTGGTTGCACGTGTGCGCGGGTCATGGTGTGTGTCTATGTGTGTATGTGTGTGTGCGTGTGTGTGTATGCGTGCATGTGTATATTCGTGTGTGTGTGTGTGTGTACCTGTCTGCCTTTTTGTGTATTTGTGTGTCTGTCTGTTGTTTCTCCTATTCTCCTATTATGCACAATACATCTTCAGTACTGCTTTCTTCTTCCTTTGGGACTCGAAATGGGTCGCAGAGCAGTATGCAGTATATATGGCTAGGGGGGGTGAAGTCTGCCATCTCTCATTGCCTTGCTACCACGTAAATATATGCGTATGGTATATTTTGCCGTGTGTTACAAATCATGAGAAGCCGTGACGTAAGCATTTATTGGTCATATGGGACGAATGAGATTTTTAAGTTGAAGCACAATTTCAGTACATGTAACACACGCAATTAATGGCGATGCCAAACATGCAAATAAGGCCCTAATGTGCATAATGAACACAAAAATGGGTCAACTTCTACAATAGGAATTTCATACTTGTGACGCCCTAAACACAATGTATAACAACCCACTGCCCCTACGGCCTCATAATCTGTCTATTAAACGAGAGAGAAATGGTTTATTGTCATTGCCATTAAAAACTCTTGCAGCACATTTACAAAAGGCTGAATTGTCGTTTTTTTTACAGTCAGTATTTCGAACTCTAAGTAGTTAACACAATTAAAAGGATCGAGTGACAAAATAACATCTATTTGTTTACAATAACTGGTCAGTTATTACAAAGAGAAAGAAACACTACTGTTCACAAATTACCCGTCGTGGTTCAGGAGCTTTATACAGTACGGTAATGTGCTATTAGCGAAACGAACAGTTCTACACCGGAAGTGAGAGGATTTGTCTTTGTCTATTAGACGACCCTTAACTTTTTACCTTCGCCAAGAAGGTTATGTTTGTTTGGCGACTACGTTAGGAAAAAAAAGGGTGTGCCCAAATGCGCTGCTCATGTCAACAATTCTTGCCACCCACAAAGACTGAATGACGTAAATTAATCTAACCTCATTGATTTAATAAACACGTGAGATATCGCTTTTATTACCTCTGGGCTTCTGAGTGCACTAATCGTATTTGCTGTCCAAACATGTATGTTTCCTGAAGGAACACCCCACGCGCGTTACTTAACTTTGTTGACAGGACTAGTAGTAAGCAAATGTCACATACCAAAGTACAGCTAGAATGAAAGATTTGCAAACAAATGCAGAATGTTTTCCTCCCGTTTGTTTTACTAGATAGTTGCGAGTTTTGTACGGTACGAAAGCACAGAAATGAAGAGGGCTGGAACCCCAAATATGCAGTCTTAAATGTAAAACAACTTTTAAAAGGCTGCACAAATGCCTTAAAGCGTGGTCTTAAGTTCGCGAAAAAAAAATAGAGAGGCGGGCAGAAAATTTAAACAACTTTTGTTTTATGTTAGTGATAAAAAATGATCACGGAAAAAACGCGAACATTAAAAAATCGCGAAAAGAGTAGAATGGACAGGAGAACGAAATGAATATGTTTCACATCTCTTTTTGGGGGAGGGAAATATGACTAGGATAAGATATATATAGGTCATAAGGTTTATGACCTTTCGGTGACGCCCTTGCTTGTGGGACACAATTTCGAGCCAAGGACACAGTGATTTGGCCTACTTTCGGCGTCCCGAGCGTCGCCTGGTGTAGCAAAAGAACTGAACAAAAATGTAAGAAATCCTCTGTTGTCACTCTTTGGAGAATGAAATATAGCTTCCTCACTTGTATACTAGCAGAAATATGCATAAACATATCATTATAACCTTTTTATTAGCATGAGTTTGATTGAACCTAAATACCATTTGGGTGGGGCTACGTTAGGAGGTGTTGACACATTCAAATAGCCATGCTTTATAACGAATGTTTACCTATGTGCGGTGCGTAGGTGTACAGAAGTCCGCATTCCTTACGTGTACCACGGAACAAAATCCAATCCTCGATGTACTCAAAAGTATCATCTTGGATGGAGGGAAGACATAGAATCTTTACGCTTGGTAGGGCTAATGTAGGTGTACAACTTATGAGAACTAGCTAGAATTTTACATTTTCCTTATTTAGTACGCAAATGAAGCCTTTGTTTGCATAATCTTCAAGTTATTGTGTACATAAAATGTTAAAATGTATCTGCCACAAAAATATCAAGGCCATAGCATGTCCGGGAAAAGATACCTAAACCCGAAGATCTCCTGCAGTACCAAGGTCACAAGGATAGGATTCATGTAGAGGTTCTAAAGTTATGCTGGTCACAAATATCCGGAAACAAGGACACACACACACACACACACACACACAGACACTCACACACACACACACACACACACACACACACAGAGAGACACACACACACACACACATACACACACACATACACACACATATACACACACACATGTACAAACACACAAACAAAGACGCACACATAGACACACACACACACACACACACAAAGGTGTGATAGTCGCAGGCCAACCCTCTAGACGACACTATACAACAAGATTGCCTAGAGAAGGCGACAAACGTTGGGTTAAGAATGTCATCGTAGCACCACAGACCAAAACACCTATTGATAAATTTCTCTCCTCCAAAACTTATCTCTTTCCATACTTCAAAGGGTGTGGTTATCTTGAACTCAGTCGCTCATATATGAATCTGAACTACAAATTGAGATATCTCAGTGTCAAGAAGATATGTTTCATCTCTTTTGTCAAGAAAATAAGCTTCTTATAAAGCAGAGATCAACAATTGCAAGTACAGGTTTCAGTCGGCAGGGACAGTACTAATAGTGACCAAGAATTCTTACAGCTGCCTCATTACGTTTTCGGTATTTGATGGGAGGGGGTGATACGAAATCCCGGCCACTACTAGCACCCCCTCTCCCCCCTCCCAACCAAACTGTTTAAACAATAATAAAACCACTTGCATTACTTTATGAATCGCTCTTGTATTCCAATCCCCTGTTAAAATCCCTGAATTGAAAATGCACCCCCAGGGCTAAACTTGTAATTGACCGCAACCATCTCCTGTTCGACCGCCGCATGAGATTTCAATCATCGGTCCGTAGACGCCACAACCCCTCCGCGACAGAAAACCACCCACTGATACGACCCAGGTGAAAAATAACAGTCAGTGACGCAGGAAAGTAGCCGTTGTACGCACTGCTCTCCCTGGCGACAACCTCTTGTGCCGGGGTGGCGGCCACGAGTTCGCCCCAAAAATCTGGAGACGATTGGTTTTCCTGTTAGAGCAAATTTGCAGCCGTACGGACCTGGAATGGAAACCCCAGGCGAATGGAATTCTAACCTATTAAAGCCTATTTTTACCTCGGATGTAGATTTGTGTCTGGCACAAGTGAAACATGTTGGCAAGCGCCCTTTTCTCTTGTGTTTGGCATTATTCCTAAAAATTTTTAAAAAGATCATACGCAGATTGAAAACAAGATTATTGACGACTGTACTTGCCTCTATGACGGACGAATAGTCTTCCCTTATTGTTAACAGAATTCCCTTATTGTTTGCAAAATAATAACCAAGGCTAAACAGACATTAGGAGTGATCAAACGCAACTTGTGGGCATGCCCAACACGTGCATAGACGTCACTGGTCAGACCTAACCTTGAATATGCTGCAACAGTATGGGATCCGTATACAAAGAAAGACAAAGATATTAACTAAAAAGGGTACAGAACCAAGTTGCCACCGGATTCTGTACAAAAAAAGCTACCACAGGGATGTTAGTGTTACCAAAATGAAAACAGATCTGCAGTGGACATCACTTGAAGACAGAAGGAAAATGTCGAGACTTTGCATGATGTACAAAATGACCAATAAACTGATGCACGTACCGACTAATAAGTATCTAATGCCAGCTCAAAAAAACAATTAGAAAAAGTCATGCCTGCAAGTACTAGAGTTACCAACCTAGAATTGATGTGTTCAAAAATTCGTACTTTCCCAAAACTATTGTTGAGTGGAACTTGTTATCACCAAGTACAGTAGGAGCATCTTCTCTGGGTAGTTTTAAATAACGCTTGCAGATAAATGTGCAAAATTTGGTGTGACGGGTCGTTCAGTGTAATATATAGTGAACTTTCTTTCATTCTTTTTGTTTTCCTTTTTCTGTGCCCGTCTTTCTTCTCTCTTCCCTTTCTCTCTTCCTCTTTCTTTTTCTTTCTTTCTTTTTTCTAACTTCTATCTATCTTGTTGTTTTCTTTCTTTTATTCTTTCCTTTATTGTTGTTGTTGCGTTAGAGAGCTCCAATTTTACCTGCACTAAACTGCATATGCAGGTGGCATTTCCAGCCCTGTGTAAAACCATGAGAGTAATCGTATCACAACCTGAATTCCTCACTACACTTTTAGATGATTTGTCAAGCTAGCGTAACTTTTGATCTAACCGTCGCATTTTTTAAAAACTCTTAACTCTGTAGCGATCTGTCGGTGGCATGTTTGGCACCGTGTGGTCTGTATTTGTACTCATCCGTTCCAGGTGATTTTTCTAGCACGGGACTACCGAAGGTCACCACCGTTTCCTAAAATAGCCTGCTATGACGCATGTGGGTATCCCTGGACTTGTAGTTAGATTAGCGGAGGCCTGGTTGCAATCAAACTCGTACGTCATAGGCAGCGCTACCCGGCGAGTCCAAGCGAACTACCACGTGGCCCTGGTTAGCTCGTATAAACGGCGGAAGTCTCACACGGAACCGCTTTGGTAGGTCGCCATGGCAACGCAAAGATACAATCGCTTGCAATGACGTCAGAGCTAGGCTCTCTTTGGTCTACAGAGAAGATCATTGCCAAGGTTGGGAATCAAAATAACGGGCGGTTTGCTTATTTTGTTCGTTAGGGGTGAGGGTAAAGAAAGCTTTTGAGTACAAGGTCATTTGTGATTACGATTCAAGGCATCTGGCAAGTCTTATGGACAAGGACGCACGTAACTCTTCTGCTGTGGTGACGTGGGAATACATTTGTATAGGATAAAGAAGAAATCTTTATTGACGCGACAAAAGTACAGCGACTTTCGTAAGGTCTACATGTGCATAAAAACTACTTACAGTACAACTAAACAGATATATAGGGATATCTATAGGTATGAATAAGTCAACATATTGGATCTAGCAAGTCATTTACACTATTGGTTCTACGGTATAAACAATCGTGGATATATTTGCCTACTTGTACACAGTGAGGGCTATCGTCTCCCAGAATGTAGTTGAATTCATCTATCGAACAGAGAGTAGCAAATTCTTAAGAACAAGCGGAAAGTAATGTGAACAGCTCTGTGCGTTTGTCATTATAACGTGAACAATCCATAACAAAGTGACGTTCGTCTTCGATCTCATTTGGGCAGAATGGACAAAACCTCTGGTCACGGGATAAATGTCTCATCACTCGGCTCCTACCCCCACATTACAATAGACGGCGATCGCACTGCGCACTCACTGTGACCGATATCGTTTTTGTGTAACCCTTAACTACATAATTTGAATATCATAAAATGTAGAGCACGACTGAAATCGAAAAGGCAACAAAACAAAAGTGGGAAAATATTCGATTTTTTTTTAGCTTCGTCAAATCGCTTGGTAAAAAAACAACTCCTATTTCGGTGTATGAAGATGAACTAAAAAAAAATACAGCACACAAAACTCTAGTCAGAGTGGTCATTACTTTGCAGGTAACGCCATTTAAAATCATGCCATTCTTAGAACATTGTCAAAACGTTTGAAGAGGAATCCTTCGATATCCAAGCCGGATAGAAACAACAAGGTGACTTCAGGCAGAGCAATAAGAGCCCAAAGTTAAGTTATGCCCCCCTCAGATGTAGCGAAAATCGATCGGACGACGAGTCTGTGAGCTCTAAATTACGAGGAGGCATGACCATAACGGGAGGGGGGGGGGGGGACTTTGCCATTTCTTCGTCGGCAGCGCTAGGATCATGCCTCATCATAATTTAGAGCTCGCAGACTCGTCGTCCGATCGATTTTCGCTACATGTGAGGCGGTATTAAGAGCACAACCCCTGCAACTTGTCCGTACATTCTTTTGGAAGGCCACGTCCGCAACGTATTTCTAAGAGCGTTCAGGCTGTCAAGGCAGGCGCGTTGCCCGTCCTGGCACGTACGCCGGTACCACGCTCGTACCCAGCGCCGCGAAGAAGCCATAGGTTTAGATTGTGGGCTCAACCAATACACAAATAAAACTATATGGAATCCACATCTGTCATTTTGTTTTGTTTTGTGTTTGTCTCAATTACCTTAGCAAATCGTTGTGTGACTCTTGTGTGCGTCTCTATACAACGTGAGACTGTACCCTAGTTAGCTAGTATTTTCTACAGTTACCGAGGCGAAAACAAGACGAAAGTTTACTATTTCGGGGGTAAAATGTTGCCACAATGGTGATACGTTATATCAAAGGGAACTTTAAAATGTACCTAATTTGGTGGCGCTGCGAGGGTGTTAGATTACCCTTCTAGATTGCCGAGAGGGAGTTATGTCACGGAAGGGAGTTTTGCACGGCGGCGCGTTTGGCCTTCTCCACACAACATTCACGTCCCCAGGATACTACCGCCCTCCCAGCATGCTTCGCGCAGAAAAATACGTTCTCTGTCCCAGGGCTGTCTTTGCGAACAAACCGCTAGTAGCCCCCATGCGGCCAAAAAGTGAATTGCATAAAAGACTCGCACACGCATATTCAGTGGAACAAGACAATTTATTACGACGCTGTGAAGGAGCGTGCGCCGGTACGGGGTGGGGGCCAATCCCCGATGTCACACAAAGTTTTGCCTGCACGTAAAGTTCGACGGCGTGTCTGCGTGCTCCAAAATTCGTCGGAATACTTGCGAGTTCGCACGGAGGCGATAATGATTTACGGATCCCAAAAGATTGCCTACGTTATGACACGTAGATAGCACGTATTTGCACGTACGGCGGGCTGTGCCCTTAGCTCATTCATTAGTTTTATTTTTCTTCCCATAGACGTCTATGCTATAACACGTGTTTTACAAACAAACTTTCACCAATCTAACTTTTGAGTTAGCGCGGGAGTTTGCAGCCGTTCAGCCGTTTTTTTTGCTCGAATTATCCTAGGCTTAGGGTGCCCAATTGGAGTAATACATCAATGAGACCTTCAGTTGAGCCGTACGTTAGCACTTGATCAGGTCACAGCCCAAGTACCTAAGAGCGTTGACCGGAATTTGAGTTGTACCCTTTGATTTTGCAATTTGGGTGAGGCCGAGAGGACTTTGATTTTGAACACCTCGTGTATCACCTTGTTTGACCCTCTTGGTGAGCAAAGAGCAACGCTATTGGTGAGACCTTCGGGTTTCTTTTTTTAAGGTCAAAAGGTCAGATCGCCTAAATTTGCTTTTTATTTACATTGTTTTCTCCTTATTTCTGTCACATCGCTTAAGATCAGGGTCAGGCTGTTAAGCAGGGGTTAGTGACCTTTCGGCCACACGGTATACGATAGGAGTCTCTAACCTTACATAAGACAGATCCCGAAGGAAGAAAAATATTAAGGAAAATATTAAGGAAAATATATCATACTCTCTAGCACTCTCTGTGCCTTTGAAACGATGTCGTCCCTAGTACATCTAACATTAGTTCACCTTTAGAAGTAAATCTTGCAAATCAGATTTCACGCCCTTGGTCATTACGATACGCAAACCCTTCCCCGAGGTACACTCAATGCCACTATCATAGGACCGATCCTGACTGTCCATCACAATTAGCAGCTCAACCAATGAGAAAACAGCAGTTATCGGCTCGCCCAGTCAGACATGGGCTGCAATGACGGAGGCGGCGGGGCTAGTGGATCGGTCATTTTATAAGGTCAAGGAAAGGTTAAGACGTTGTAACGTCTGACCGCGAGTGTGACGTCTTGAGGCAGTAGATGACCTTTACTTTGATGTAAGAACAAAATGCAAGTTTAAGGACGTTGGTGACGTAACGACCATGGCCTCACGCCTTGTACGTGCACTCGGACATCGGCCATTTCCGGTACATATGCATGCCTTCTGAGGTCAATGACCTTACTATCTCATGTCATGTGTTCGATATCTGTTGAATGTATGAGGGAGCACTCAATAAATTTAGAAAAACAGCAATTCTCATTAAAAAAAAAACGTGAAAATAGAGGAATGAATTTTATAAATACTTGT
This sequence comes from Branchiostoma floridae, assembly GCF_000003815.2. Lineage (NCBI taxonomy): Eukaryota > Metazoa > Chordata > Leptocardii > Amphioxiformes > Branchiostomatidae > Branchiostoma > Branchiostoma floridae. Next base: position 27,663,444 of record NC_049982.1, read on the forward strand.
GCCGTGTATATTTCGTCTTCTTTGAATCAATATATGTTGCACAGATAAATCCAGGAGCACTACAGAATTTCAACAGTAATTCTCATCCAAAAGCTTGAAAATGAAGGAATACACCATACACAGAGAAAGAGAGAGAGAGGGGGTCGACAGAGAGACAGAGAAACAGAGAGGGAGACACAGAGAGAGAGAGAGACAGAGAGAGAGACACACAGAGAGAGAGAGAGAGAGATACTTAGAGAGAGACAGACAGATAGAGACAGAGAGAGAGACACAGTGAGACAGAGAGAGAGAGAGAGAGAGAGAGAGAGAGAGAGACAGACTGAGAGAGAGACAGACTGACAGAGAAAGAGACAGAGAGGAACGCTACCATAACTATACCCTGTGGAAACACGCCAGCTCTGCGCATGCCATTGACATTATTCAGTTTGACACCATGAGGTCAATGACCGCTTACTTGCCGCTGCTACTGCGCAGGTGGTTGTCATTACACCGATCCGTGACTGTCCATCTCAATTAGCAGCTCAACCAATGGGAGACGGGAAATTAGCGATTGGACCAATGGGAGCGTCGCTGAGGCTTCCTGCTGTCCTCGCCGTGGGTAAGGTCCGTGACCTACTTGGGAACAAACTTCCCATTCATGTCTTCTTCTTCCATGCCTGTAGGCTTGAAAGGAATTTCTAATAGACACGTTATAGAATGGCTTTGTTCATGGTGCGGTTGAAAACTCACTACGGATCTGTTTTGTTTTCGTTCATATAAGTTTGACGTTAATGCTACTTGACCTTTATCCACGGGGTAACCTATATCCGTTGTTAAAAGGGGTCTGTAGGGTTGAAGTTAGTCTTCTTCTTTACACAGCCCCCTTTTATTTTTCTGTAGACGTACGCGTTTCAAAGACTCTGTTGTCGTCTTTATCAGTGCATAACGAACAGTCTCTGTCAGTGCTAAGTGAACTTGTCATATGCAGTGCAAATCGAACTTGATCTATTGTTGGGTCAGGTTCGGTCTGCACTGACATGACAAATTTCATTCAAAAATAAATTCATCAAGTTGGAAGAATATATGATATAGGAGAATTCTTTTTCACAAGCAGTAGGTACTTACTTGGCTGACGTTTCGATGTCTCTCTTCTTTGAGGAAGGTGTCTGAGAGACATCGAAACGTAGGCCAAGTAAGTACCTACAAGTTGTGAAAAAGAATTTTCCTATACATCCATGACAAGTTCATTTAGCTGTATATACATGCAGCGCTTGAGAAAGTATACGTATACTTTGTTGAAGACAAACTGCTCATCATATGTTTCATAGAGAGCGATAGCATAAATTTGCATACGTCCCCAGGTCGTATATATCACGCGGGAGTCCATATATGGTATCACCACCACTGAGGGCACCGGAAAAATAGAAATGGATACGTAGAAATATACACGGATAATGCTCACGACTATTATACTGTATTTACGTCTTGTGTATAGTTTGGTGTCTTTTATATCATACCGTTCGTTCCTGAAAGATGCCTGACCTGACCCGGTTTGGAAATGTGATGTAAGCCTTACTAGTACTGGAATCATCTAACGTTGTGTAGACGCGTCGTTCTCATGGATCAAAAGCGCCACCTTGCAATCCTTTTTCTAAATCCAATACAAAAGGAGCCTGTATACTGACATTATTACAGATACTGTGTGCCTTTTACAAATATTATAAATCATTTATAGTTATAGTACTGTAACGTTGAAGAAAATATATGACGTCACGTCATAATCAAAGCCTCGAAAGTTACATACATATTGTGATCCGCATATCATTACTCAAGTCTATAACAATTATTATTTTTATTACTCTACATGAGCATGTTTATTTAGTAAGAAAACTAGATCTAGGAATATGAGTTTAGGAACCATCCCCTAGTTGTCTACATGATAAGGCGTGGCCTAGCGATGTTTTCTTTAACTGCAATAGTTTTTGCGCCATGATACCGACTGTTGACATATATTTCATTCACAGTTATAGTATGACAATGTTCAGCCGCAAGCATGTTTGTGAATGGATAGTGTTCAGCACCAAGGACAGTGTGTTTGTGCACAACACAAAAAATGGAATCACCCTAATTTTCGACTGAACAGCACCAGTCTTTGTCAAGGAATGAACGATCCACTACTGCCGCGACGTCACGTTATGCACATAGAACACGTGACTCAGTGAGCAGTGGATCATAAGTTGCAGGAATTCTATGGCACCCAACGTCTCTTGTAAAGAAACCTACATTGGGGAGACTGAGAGATCACATAGGACCAGGTTCCTTGAGCGCAGCAATCCACTGCTGCCGCGACGTCACGTTATGCAAACAGAACGCGTGACACAGTGAGCAGTGGATCATAAATTGCAGGAAGTCTATGGCGCCCGCCGTCTCTTGTAAAGAAACCTACATTGGGGAAACTTCCTTACATCACAAGCTATCTGCCACAAAAAAGGAAGTTCTGCTGCAGTACAGAAGTCACATCCTAGGGGGGCAAAAAAATCAACCTTGACCTTCGTCTTCCTAACACCTACCCATATACTAAATATCATGATAATCCATCCAGAGGTTCTAAGAAGTACTTCAATACAGTTATACTTTAACTCCTATTTTGATGTCGAAAGGCCGTGTGGCTTCTCCAGCAGAAACAAAGATCGAGGTGTCACGGGTAGTCAATTTATTCCTAGCTAGAAACTTTGTCCTATGACTTTGAGAAAGGCACTTAACATCCGTCACACCACCTAGCTATTGGTACCTGACTTAAGTTGGGGAGCTGAAAGGCGGTAAAAATGGCAGAGTTGAACTCCGCCTCCCAATACCGTGCCAAGGTCACAGTGGAGGACATCCAACTGACCCTATGACCCCCAAAAGTCTATCAGACTATTCTCCAAGCAGAGGTTTAGTCTTAGAGATAATGGTAGTAGTAGAGATTTTTACCATGAGAACCGGTAAAAATCTGGAGTACTACTACTATATCTCCGTGACTCAACATCTGCTCGGGCAATACTATGAGACTTCCTTTGCGTTTTGTCTGTACCTTATCACAAACAGTTACAAACTCGCCTTGTGGTTCATGTGCTTTATTGTATTCCTGTGTGGTACATTCTAGAGGTAAATAGACAAGTTTGTCTCACAACGGACACAGATTGATGATTATACCAAATCAGTAAGTAAAACTCCCTATTATACGCCAAAAAGCAGTTACTCAAGCGACTGGACAAGGTTTTGGAAACGGTCAGACATTTCAGATGGAATCCACCATCTGACGAAAGATAATGGATACTATCCGAAACGTCTGACCGTTCCCAAAATCATATCCAGTTGTTTGAGTAACTGCTTTTTGGCGTATCTTATTACCTGGATTTCTGAACTTCATCGACGTAAAACTCCCTATTACCAAATTATCCATCACCACGATAAAAAGAGAAACATGTTATGTCAATAAGAAGAACATTACATACTTAGATTAATTATAAGACTTTGATGCTTGTGACAGTTGTGAACTGAGTACGAGTACAGAAAATAAATGTTCAGTAGCCCTTTCTCCAATGGTCTCCAAGACAACAGTGGATGCCGTTGTTGTCAACATCAACTAATTCACCAAAAGTTTGATGCAGGTAGTATGCTAAATACTGATTGAAATCTTAGTTGTGCAATGGTCTATCATATATAAATTTGTTTTTATCAGAATTTCCCGTACTGGAATCGAAGTTAATCCTAGAACAGATCACGATCGCAATCTTTACTTGTCTAGTAGAATCACCGAGTGTGCCCGGACAGATCCCGATCGCGATCTGTCCTAGTACAATCGGAAACTCTACTGTGACATATACATACATCCGCATGGAGATTGAGTAGCCGTCATATTGCATATAATCGCACAGTTTTACATTCTACACCAATCCCAATTATGCTGCAGTTCCTTTGGAAAAATAAGGCCCTCCATCGTCGTCTACTCTACGCTTTCTGCTATTTTTCTGCTGATTTGGCGCCAATGACCATCTCCTCACCGAGGGAGGACACAACAGTAACCTACAGGGACAAAAGAAAGTTTTTATAAATCATATATGACATCATATTTCCCATATACACCAGTACTATCATACAAGTATGAAGCTGTGTATTCTACAAACTGATAAGTGTACGAAAGTCAAACCGCTCTTCGTTTTCTCGACACTAAAGCAGAATACCGTCGATGTAGATTGCAAACACTGCCCAGTACAAAGTCGTCTATGATGCAATTCATCCTATAGATGGTGAAAAATAGTACGCGATGAAACACACAGTAAAAAATCACTTCGTTTTCTCTAGTATAGCCAGCTTTATACTCATACAGGTAACATCAACAATTGGTAACAAATGCCAAAACTCAAGGGATCTTGAGAATGCTGCTGTAAAGACGATAGAGTATGAATGAAATCATGTTATGTCGAGACTTGAGTGGACCTTCTGCCCCTCACCTCAGTTCACATCCAGTTGGAAGGTGCGAAGCTAAACCGCAATGGCTGGGAGCTGGCCAAGTTGGGAGCTGGCTAAGCGAGCGACTTAAGCGACTTCGACTTCCATCTTTACAGTACAGACGACAGCGGGGGGATATGATCCAGGTCTACAAGTTTTTAACAGGCAAGGAGAGAGTCCAGGCAGACACCTTCTTTGAGAGGGCGGAAAACACAACAACAAGAGGGCACAGTCTAAAGTTGAAGATCCCCCTTGCTAAGTCGAGGTTGAGAGCCCAGGTTTTTAGCACAAGAGTAGTAAATAACTGGAACTCCCTGCCAGACAAAGCGGTGAGCAGTAAGACAGTGAACGAATTCAAAAACCAAATAGACAAACACTGGAGCCATCTGAAGTATGAGCATGCCTAGCCGATGACCTGAAGTGTCAAGATCAGTCCACTACAGGAGTCCACTCTTCCCTCGACTGAAGATGGTATGCAGGTATGTATGCAGGTATGCAAGTTCTACTTACCCCTACTCCGCAAGGAGGCGGGCTGAGGGAAATGTGATCCACGCAATCTCGACCTAGTTATTGCAACTCTCGCGAGAACAAGGTCCCTCCGTGAGCAAGATAAACTGATAGCCATCGAAAATTTACGTGTATTTACCTTTAAAAAGAACGCTTAAATATTTAGATCTGTGCAATGTAACTGCGGGTCTCTCCAAACGTATTCAAGCAGTTACGCAAAGTTTTACTGCTGAAGAAAAGCAAACCGTGAGAAAATATTTGAAGAAGTATATATAAAGCAAGAGTTACCAGGAATACTTCGTCTCGATGATGACGACTTTGTATCTCGTGGCCAACATCGCCCTGTGGTAGCTTTATGTCTCTAAAATCTCCGTCTTCGGCCATGATTTTCATGACGCCATCCGAAAGATCGACAAACTAGAACAGAAAATAGACCAATCGTCACCTCTGTACGTTGTTGACAAGGTTGTGTCTGTGTACAACAGGCATCGACACATTTGCTCTCGTTCATCTAAAGGTGCACTCTCACTGCACTTGCGTCAAGCTTGCGTCACTGCGGGGTTTATTCAGTGGGTGACTGTTTTCTTATTTTCTCCGAATTTTCATAATTAAGACATTGCGTAATACGTAAAACTATGATTAAGACGACGACAAATACGGAAAAAAGGAAGAAAATTCGTTGAGTACATATTCCGAACCCCGCAGCAACGAAACCTTGGCGCAAGTGCGGTGAGATACCACCTTTGTTAACATGTGTGTGTATGTGTGTGTGTGTGTCTGTGTGTGTGTGTGTGTGTGTGTGTGTGTGAGTGTGTGTGTGTGTGTGTGTGTGTGTGTGTGTGTGCGTGTGTGTGTGTGTGCGCGGTGTGTGTTGAGTGCCTCTATTCTTGTGTTGTTCATGTAAAGATAGTTACCTTACCTCATAATCAATGCGAGAGACAATTGGAACGTCACACTTATGGATGCCGGGGAACACATCCTTGTACTCGTCACCAGTAAAGATGTCAACTCCAACTATGGTAACCTAAAACAAGAATGGCAGTGAAAAACTTACCATTGCGAATACTAATGTTTACCTCATTTACATGGTTTTTGCATTCACAACTGTGGTATGATAAGCCTGTACAATTGTTAAGCAAATAAGTTTGAAATATGCTGGCACTTTGTCTGTTTATGACGTTAACGTTCTCTTAAGCTTCCTCTTCCCAAAATACACAGGCAGAAGACTATCATGATCATTTATAAATCAAATGAGGTCCTGAAATACAGAATACGAGCTTAAAAATATTCACCTCTCAATACCCAAAAGTCTGAAATCCCAATACGTAAGGCCACATCAAGTACATAGGGGTAAAAAGAGGATGATATGGGTAAGTATAAAAGTATAAAATTATGTATGCCACTACTTTGCTTTGTCTGCAATTAGCCATCGGGCATGAACTTGCAATAAATATAATTGTTATCAAATATTATTATTATCATTTAACCCGAAATTTATCAAGCCCGGCTTGCCGTCACCTAATGACATATCGAACATCGTAAAGATTTATTCAGTAGTTCTCGAGATAGGCTCTCCACAAGCACACAATCAAACAAACACACCAATGAATAGACAGATCCACAAACAAACTGCATAGAAAACATAACATTTTTGGCCAAAGTTATTGATGGAACACCAATACAAAATTCTACCTTTTCACCGCCATGTTTTCCTCCTTCAGTTGTGCTTATCTCTACGATCTTACAGGGACGGTCCTTCAGCATCACGTAACCATTCTTCCTCAGGGCGAAGGCCTGTGTGGAGTAGGTAGATTTCGCCTCGTCGGTAGATTCAAAATCCGCCTCCAGTGCTGCCATTGTTTTATTAGATCAGCTGTTGGGAAAAACAAACAAGAAATGATGGTCAGACACTCAACTGGGGAGAATTCAGGAATGATGGCGCTTTTGATTTGATTTGTAAATCCCAAAATAAGTTTTCCACATACATCAGTACATGCATACAGTAGCCTCCTTTATAGGCCTATAGGGGATCGATCAGGGATTTTTAACCGGGAATACCGGGGGGACAGGGATTTCGCCCCCCCGTGATTTCGCCCCCCCCCCGGGGGGGAAATCCCTAGGGATTTGGCCCCCCCCCCCCGGGGCGAAATCACAAGCGATCTCGCCCTCCCCGGCTAGTGATCTCGCCCCCCTACCTCGCCCCCCTTTAGCGATTTCGCCCCCCCCCCCCAAAAAAAAAACGGGTTTACATGACATTTTAGAAGTTGATTGGTATAAATCACAAAATGCAGTTTTAAAATGATATAAGTACACGAGTTTGATACATAACTCCATTCATAGTATCAATATTAACGTAATTACATGGTAATAAGATAGTTGAACTTGTTTCAGAGGGTTGGGTTCATTGTATTCCCATTATTGCATATACCCGAGTCTTGACATAAGATGTATTTCATTGTATTCACCTGTCCTCAAGCAACCTATATATCTCCAATATGAAGTCTCTACCATGAAGTGACCACAAAAGAACTATGTAATGTCTTTATTAATTATGCAAATATTAGGTATTAATTAGAATAACGCACCTTTTGGTATATGAACCTAGCCAAGGGATATCTTCACCTCCAACATGACTGTTTTTTCTAGTATTTAGGAACTGATGCATTTACCCATGTTTCTTAAGACTGGTACTTTACCAGTGTTTTTGTAGCATTTAGCAACAGTTATATCAACTTGCGCGTAGAAAGTGTTTATAATGAGAAACTATTATTCACGTGTGTTTTTGTTAGTGCTTTGGAAATGTTTCCAGCACAAGAAAGAAAACACTGTGACAAATTGAAAACATATAGCTGACGTATTCCGTACCATAGACGGTGTTGATTTATACGTTCGCAGTAGCATGCCACCTCAGCTGCAAAAATTGTCTTTTTCATTTCAATGTCATGTTTGCACCGAACAATATAATATCGACTTTCGAGGTATGACATCTTACGGTACGGTAATAAGGTGCCATATAGGTACCAGGTAACACACCATATACGTTACTCCCCAGGTGCAGTATAGTACCAGGTAGCACACCTGTAATATGTAGTAACCAGCTGCTCTTGGGGGGGGGGGGGCGAAAACGCTAAAGGGGGGCGAAAACGCTAGGGGGGGCGAGATCGCTGTCACACCGGGAAAAAAAAGTTTCCCGGGAAAGGAATATATACCAATATAGAATATAGAATACAGTTACCAGAAATAAGCCTCCATAGCAGGCTCTCTATGGTCTTTTGTGGCACTTTTGTTGGCCATTTCTTTTTGTACTGGGTCGCTGATTGCTGGCCTTTTCTGACAGCCGGCCATGTCCGAAAACAAAATGCCAGCGCTTAGCTAGCAGGGTTTGGGCAAGCTAATCACCAAGTCGCTCTACTCGAAATAGAATGACATTGCTAATAGTCGTCGGTGTCTGGTTGGTATGTGCATAACATGTACGGATAAAAATGATTGCACTTCTTCACTTCTTTGTCTTTGATTATATTTACAATCTAAGTAAACACAAATCTAAACGAGTTTTAAAATACACATGCGGCCTTTGAGTTGATAAGCCGAGAATATTCAGAAGTGTCCTGTTTTTTAGCCAAGATACTCCTGTCTGCAGCTCGAAGTTGTGCCGACCTGCCCAGTTTGTGGGTTTGAGAATAATACGGTAAAAAAAGTCAGGAGTCAGTGATTCATATCGTTACAGTCCGATGGCCACAACTTGGGTAATTTCTGTCAGTATGTGCTGTGTAAAGGCACCATTTACACTGACCCTTGTTATTAAGCCCTACCATTGTAAGCTCCCCGCAATTCAGTCCTTGGCTGCGAACAGAGAGTATTTGGTCTAGTCAAGAACAATAACAGTTTATATAAATATGTAATAATCTGTTTTAAAAAAAATTCAGAGTGTCTCGATAACAGCATAACATTAGTAGCCGTCGTAATATAGGAGTTGATGTTACCTTCTCCTTTGCACACAGTGCTCCACATTCACTGACACCCATTATAAATTCACGCTTAAACTAAAACCATCGCCGGTTGCCTGACATGTTGTGATACGAAGTCTTTTAGGCCTCACTACAATCTCACAGACAGCAGCGTAAAAAGAATAGAGGATATGACATTACCGTTTTTTCTAAATCATGTTATGTCATGCACCTTTTAAACTTTTTGAAAAAAAAAATTGTGCATGCCTTATTTGAAGTTATTGCACAAAAAAAAAAAAAATGTTTGTTCACGATCTTTTGAAGGTCTTAATTTATAGATGAACTTGGTCGGAGACTTGAAATGATCTTTAAGCTACTTCAATTCAGGATGGTCAGTAGAGAGGCTGACATGTATATTTTGTACTCGCCTGCTCAGCGCTGGTCTCCACACAAAGAGATAAAAGTCCGGTGTCATATTAAAATACCCTGACACACTTGATATGTAAATGTCGGCGAAACTATTACAAAGGTATAGAGGGGTGATGCATGAGTACATTTTATCAGTCCATGTGCAATAGTTGTAGATTATAGAAATACTAACATTGAGCTTTCTTGTGCTTGAAATATGTACTACTATTACCCGACATGCGTACATTTTACTAGTCCATGTACAATATAGTTGTACATTGTAGAAATACTAATGTTAACCTTTTTGTACTAAACAAAAGTACCATTACCGGACATATATACGTTTGGTCAGTCCGTGTACAATTAAGTGAAGGTTGTAGAACTATATGTATACTAGTCTTATATTTTCCATTAGTATTTGTTTTAAGAATAAATGGGGAAAATAGAAGGGTACTGCCCTAGTTTATGGTGTTACTGATAACACAACAATGTTGTCATGGTTACAGATCTTCATGTGTACCCGAACATTACATGTAGATAAACTGCCATCTGAAGGTGGGAGGGATGATCACTGTCACCCCGGGGGAGGGGGATAAAGCTCCACCCCTGTAGGGTTGTCACTGTGTTCATGGGTAGTACATTGGAGAGACTGGGGAGAGGACTCGATCCCGAACGTCTTTGATTGTATTTACCGTCTAGGTATAGCACAAATCTAAACGATTTTGAAAATACACATACCGCCTTAGAGTTGATAAGCCGAGAATCTTCAGAAGTGTCCTGTTTTTTAGCCAAGATACTGCCGTCTGGAGCTCGAAGTTTTGCCGACCTGCCCAGTTTGTGGGTTTGATACTAATGCGGTAACCAAGACAAAATGTATAAGAACCGCACTGGGCGGTCTAGGGTCCCCTCTGAGTAATCATTAAGCAAAAGGCGGTATTGTTTCACACAAAAAATATCCTAAGGCGATACGGGTGCTGTGTTATGTAAGACAGGGGGTATTTTTTATATTGTGTAACAAAAAGGTTACAGCGATGTTTGCAAAGTAGATAAGTATGACAACATTATAGAACATTGAACACAGAAAGCACAACAAATATGGATGCCGTCCGTATAATCGTATCAACGTGGACGAATGGAACTAAGATAGGCACCTCATATGTCATATGAAAATGAACTTTGCTGGAACCAAACTATATCAACATAACTGAGAAACCAGAACAGTAACGCTAGAGGTATACACAACTGTGGCATCGACTTGTGCGCAATCCGTGGTGAAAGCGTGTGTGACTCGGCCAGAAATCAGAGATTCCTGGTTTGAAACCCTGTGATAAGCCCGGAAGTTTGCATCCTTGAAAGACCCTTAACGACTTCCCTCACTTCACCCATGTGTAAATGACTACCACGCCTCGGACACGTTGAAGAACGCCCTTATTTGTTTATTTGTTTATGGAACTTTCGATATCAAGTGGAGTGCGTGACAAAACAGGTGACAGGTCACCTCTACAAGTTGCCTCCCCGAAACAAACATAATACACATTTAAGTAAATGATTAGGTACAAAACCGGTATATACAGTAATACTCGGACAAAGACACTTATCGATCAAAATAAAAAAAAGTCGGAGCCCTTCCCGGTGTCAGTGGTTCATATCCTGACAGTCCAATGGCCACAACTGGGGCCCTTCTGTCATATATAAATATTAAGGTGACTATGTGCTGTGTACAGGATACCATTCACACTGACCCTTGTGATTTAGCCCTACCATTGTAAGCTCCTCCCAATTCAGCCCCTGGCTGCAAATAGAGAGTATCGGGTCCCCTCAATAACAAGAACAATTCATATGTATGATATAGTGATAGCTTAGTTGCAGATGTATTGTTTATTCAATTGTAATACTACATGTTATAGTACTTAGTCTTTATGATTAGTATCCCATCATGGGATTTGCTGCATTTAGCCCACATGGGCAGGAACATGCAAATAAAGATCATCAAGTCATTAAGTTGAAAGAAGTCTTGAGAGAGTCTAGATAACAGCATAACAGTAATAGCCGTCGTAATATGAGAGTTTATGTTCCTTCCCCTTTGCACACAGTGCTCCACGTGCACTGACACACATTACAAAATTTACGCTTAAGCTAAAGCCATCCCCGATTGCCTGAAATATTGCAATACGATGTCTTTTAGGCCTCAGTACAGTCTCACAGACAGCAGCGTAAAAATGTTAGGTTATGGCATAACCATATTTTCTCGATCATATTATGTGATGCACCTTTCAACCGTTTTGAAATTAAAAACTTTTTGCATGCTTTATTTGAAGTTATTGCCCAGATAATGTTTGTTGAAGACCTGTTGACGGTTTTGAATTATAGATGAACTTGGTCGGAGACTTGAAGTGCTCTTTTAATTACTTCAATTCAGAATTGTCGGTAGAGGGGTTGACATATGGCGTGTGTGTTCGGTGCTAATCTCCACACTAAAAGATGGAAGTCCGGTCACTCCGGTGTCATATTACTTAATACTCTGAGCCACTTAATATGTAAATGTGACCTGAACTATTACAAAGGTAAAGATTATTTATGGTGCTTTCATTCCTTGACAAAGACTGGTCATGTTAAGCAAAAACTTTTGTGTAGGATAAAACTAGTTCAAGATGAAGCAATATTGTGTAGTACGATTATCATATTATGTCTGTAATACTAACAAATGGCTTTTAACATCGTGTTGTGCAGAGCCAGTTTTCTTCATATAAAAAGTTGTAAAATAAATGTGGATGAGATCTTCTCAATAGCATGTTGCAATGTGCATATTCTGATGTACGTTCTTCAAATGTGACACATACTTTGAGACTATAATGATTTAATCTTATGGCTGGCATTCTCAGGTCACCCGAAACTGATGCGTGTGCGCGTAAAAAACAAAGGTTCTGACAGAATAAATTTTATGTCTGAAATTCAAGCGATGACGAAGGTCGTAAAAAGTACCAGCCACCAAAAGGACTGGATAACAAACGAAACATTAGCTTCTAATTGTTCGCTCATCAGGGCCGCCGTATATATATGCTAGGTTTCCTTGTTTTAGAAGATGACGTTACAAACGCGAGCCTATCCAGTGATCCTACGGAGCCCAAGATGATGTTGCACTTTGAAAGGAAAATACTAGACTTCGTTGCAGTCTTCGAAAGAGAGTTTTGCCACTGACCCTGGGAAGGACTCCTGACATTTTTGTATGTGCGTTATTTAACGTGTCCGAGGTGTGGCTCTCCTTAAACACGGGACCTCCAGTTCACGTCCTATCCGAAAGACGGCCCTAACCCAAAGCTACGTAGTCATTTACGCATGGGTGAAATGAGGAAAGTGCCTTTCCTAAGAATGCAGCATTGGGGCTTATCAGAGGTTTCAAACCAAGGATCTCTGAGTTCTGGGCGAATCACACACGCTTTCCCCACAAATTGCGCAACACGATGCTACGGAAGTGTGTGCGCCTCAAGGGTTACTGCTGCTGTTTTTGTTTATCTCTTTTAACCACAGCCATTTTCAACGTGGCGATTTTAAGCTAGGGTATATAGTGGAGTTATAAGAAGTTAAACTCGTACACCATGTAGTCACGTTTTCAGTTATGTTGATGTAGTTTAGTTGCCAGCAAATTTCATTTTTATCAGTTGCCTACCTTAGTTCCGTTTGGCTACGTTGATGCGATTATACGGACGGCATCCATATTTGTTGCGCTTTCTTTGTTCATTGTTCTATAATGTTGTGACATATATCTACATTGCAAACATCGATGGGACATTTTGGTTACACAATGTAAAAAAATGCCCCCTGCCGTACATAACACAGCGCCCGTATCGCCTTAGGATATTTTTTGTGGGAAACAATACCGACATTTGCCTAATGATTACTCAGTAGGGACACTTGGCCGGTTCTTTTGCATATTTTCCTGGTTACCGCATTAGTATCAAACTCACAAACTGGGCAGGTCGGCAAAACTTCGAGCTCCAGACGGCAGTATCTTGGCTAAAAAAACAGGACACTTCTGACGATTCTCGGCTTATCAACTCTAAGGCGGTATGTGTATAAACAGTTGGTTCTTCATTTTTTATTCTCCACTATATACTGTAGTGCTTGCTGTAGGTTTAGGTTACTGCAGACTATAGTGCATTTCTGCTGGCTGTAGGTTTATGTTACAGGTGGGCTAGGTGCCAGGGTTAGTGCGACAGGGAAGTTCCAGTCTATGCGCGCGCAGCTACCTGCCAAACCCGTTCCAATGCTATTTCCACATTCTGCACTGGTCAAAAAACCCTACAACAGCCAACATCGTCATGGCAATGTATGTTTTCCATTGCCAATCTTGTTTTTTTTTAGTTCTGGGCGTTGACACCTAAGCATTTTGCACAGTCGGTCCACTTAAGATAACCAATTTGTTCTGCACAGTTTCTTAAAGAACATAGTCACAACACTTCGGTTTTTGCTCTGTTCAAAACTAGACCAGAGAAAGATGAAAAGTCTTCAATAATTTTGAGACAATTATAGAAAAATTATCTCCAAGTGTCAAAATATTGTCATCCGCAAAATGAAAAATGAGTAATTCTACTTTATCACAAGACGGGAAACAAATACCTTAGTCGACTGTCAGATTTTCAGAGCGAAAACCTCCACTGCCAGGACAAACAAAAGGGCTGATAATGGGCATCCCTGGCGGACACCTCTTTCTAGGTCGATCCATTCAGACATATGAACACAATGATTAATACAACTTTGTGAGTTTTTCGTGTACACATCTATCCAACGTATTATGTAAGAACCAAGGTTGAATCTCTTGGTTACATTTAGAATTAAATCTTTGGAGATACTATCATGTTCTTTAATGCTGTCACATTTATCTACATTGCAAACATTTATGTAACCTTTTGCTCACACTATAAAGAATACCCCCTGTCACACATAATACAGCGTCAGTATCGCCTTAGGATATTTTTTGTGTGAAACAATACCGACTTTTGCTTAATGATTACTCAGAAGGGACCCTAGACCGCCCAGTGCGGTTCTTCTGCATTTTTTCTTGGTTACCGCATTAGTATCAAACCCACAACTGGGCAGGTCGGCAAAACTTCGAGCTCCGGACGGCAGTATCTTATCTAAAAAACAGGACACTTCTGAAGATTCTCGGCTTATCAACTTAAATTTGGTATGTGTATTTTTAAAATCCTTTAGATTTGTGTTTTACCTAAATGGCAAATATAATCAAAGACCTTCAGGATCCAGTCTTCCTCCCCCTCTCTCCAGTGTACTACATACATTAGGAACACTGTGACTACTCTAAAGTAGCCTGGATACCAGTCACTCGCTCTATACTATAGCCCTTTCGCGGTAATGTATGATCCTTATGCCAGGGAAGGTCCAAGCCCCAGTCTCTATTTGCACTCAGAGGTAATGGCATCCAGTTTCTGATAACTATACCCGCGAGGTAATCAGGGCCCGCGTGCTGTGTTTGGCGGCGGGGCTAATCGGTTGCCGGCCCGGAGTGATTAGCGAGTATAGCACGGCGGTCTGGATACCAGGCTAACTCTAAAGGTACTATGAAGCTTTATCCCCCTCCCCTGGGGTGACAGTGACTTCATTATCATCCCTCCCTCCTTCAGATGGCAGTCTATCCACATGTTCAGGTACACATGAACATTCTGTAACCATGACAACATTATTGTGTTATCAGTAACACCATAAACTAGGGCAGTATCCTTCTATTTTCCCGATTTGTTCTTAAAACAAATACTGATGGACAATATAATACGTATAGTTCTACAACCTTCACTTAATTGTACACGGGCTGATCAAACGTATATATGTCCGGCAATGGTACATTTGTTTAGTATAGGATAGTTAATATTAGTATTTCTACAATGCACAACTATTATACATGGACTGTTACATGTACGGATGTCGGGTAATAGTAGTGCATTTGTCAAGCACAAGAAAGCTCAATTTTAAGTAATTCTAAAATCTACAACTATTGCACATGGACTGATAAAATGTACTCATGCATCACCCCTCTATACCTTTGTAATAGATTCGCCCACATTTACATATCAAGTGTCTGAGAGTATTTTAATATGGCACCGGACTTTTATCTCTTTGTGTGGTGACTAGCGCTGAGCAGGCGAGCACACAATATATATGTCAACCTCTCTACTGACCATCCTGAATTGAAGTACCTAACAGATCATTTCAATGTCTCCGACCAAGTTCATCTATAAGTTAAGACCTTCAAAAGATCGTGAACAAACATTATTTGTGCAATAACTTCAAATAAGGCATGCACAAACTTTTTTGATTTCAAAACATAACATGAAAAAAATGGTAATGCCATATCCTCAATTTTTTTACGCTAAGGTCTGTGAGATTGTACTGAGGCCTAAAAGACTTCGTATCACAACATTTCAGGCAACCGGCGATGGCTTTAGTTCAATCGTAAATTTATAACGGGTGTCAGTGTGCGTGGATCACTGTGTGCAAAGGGGAGGTAACATCAACTCTCATAGTACGACGGTTACTAATGTTATGCTGTTATCTAGACACTCTCAAGACTTTTTTTTCAACACATTGTTACATATATATAAACTGTTGTTGTTCTGGAGTAAACCAAATACTCTCTCTTCGCAGCCTGGGGCTGAATTGCGGGGAGCTTACAATAGTAGGGCTTAATAACAAGGGTCAGTGTAAATGGTAGCCTGTACACAGCACACAGTCACCTTAGTATGACAGATATTTCCCCAGTTGTGACCGTTGGACTGTAAGGATATGAACCACTGACACCGGGAAGGGCCCCTCCATTTTTCGACGAGTGACTTTTTTCGATAAGTGCGTTCTTTAATGTGTCCGGGGCGTGACTCTCCTCAAACACGGGACCTCCAGGTAACGTCCTATCCGAAAGACGGCCCTAACCCGAAGCTGGGTAGTCATTTACACATGGGTAAAGTGAGGAAAGTCGTTTTTAAAAGTGCCTTTCCGAAGAATGCAACATAGGGGCTTATCAGAGTTCTGGTCGAATCACACACGGTTTCCCCAGGGATTGCGCACCACGATGCCACTGAGTTGTGTATTCCATAGTTGCTGTTTTTTGCCCCTCAGTTATGTTGATATAGTTTGGTTACCAGCAAATTTCATTTTCATGAGGAAACCTATCATAGTTCCATTCGGCCATGTTGATACGATTATACGAACGGCATCCATATTTGTTGCGCTTTCTGTGATCAATGTTCTATAATGTTGTCACATTTATCTACATCGCAAACATCGATGTAACCTTTTGGTGACACAATAAAGAAATACCCCCTGCCTTGCATAACACGACGCCCGTATCGCTTTAGGATATTTTCTGTGGTAAACAATACCGCCTTTTGCCTAATGATTACTCAGTAGGGACACTAGACCGGTTCTTCTGCATTTTTCCTTGGTTACCACATTATCATCAAACCCACAAACTGGGCAGGTCGGCACTACTTCGAGCTCCAGACGGCAGTATCTTGGCTAAAAAACAGGACACTTCTGAAGATTCTCGGCTCATTAACTCAAATTTGGTATGTGTATTAAAATCGTTTAAATTTGTGTATTACCTAGATGACAAATGCAATCAAAGACAAATAAGGGAAGATGTAGAATCATTTTTTAATTGTACATGTTGCGTACATACCAATCAGACACCGGTAACGATTAGCCATGCAACCATTTTCAGAGATTGGCGATTTGGTGATTAGCTTGCCTTGGGGGTGGTGTTTGCCAGAAAGCTACACAAATTGGCTGATCGACCTTTTCTGGGGTAGTGGTTTGCACGCTGGTTTTGAGAACTGCTTTCCAGGGTTTGATCCCGGGTGTCGGCATCTTAATTACCTTGATAAAAAGCAGGTATTGTTTTTGGTAGCCAACATGTTTTGGAGTTTGTGTTTCCGGACCGATATATATATTTGGATTGCGATTACCTTTGCTATGGGGGGTAGAATGTGTGAGCCATTGTGCTTTAGCTTGAATTAGAAGTTTCTGCAGTTTTGTGGTTCGTTTTTCTTTTTAAATATTTACACCCCTTTTCCTGATGTCGAGTGATCTGGCCTTTCGTCTCTCTCAACCTCCTTGGGACAATTCATTGTGCCAATCATTCATTGTGCCAATCTTGTGCAAAATCATTGCACAAATCTATTTTAAATCTATTCAAAAATCTTTTGATTTGTGCAATGAAACCGCGGGTCTCTCCAAACGTATCCAAGCAGTTACGGAGAGTTTTACAGCTGAATAAAAGCAGACTGTGAAACAAGAATTGAAGGAGTACGAAGAAAGAGTTAGCGTAACGAGTTGTCCTTCATCAAAACGAGTTTGTATTTCGTTGCCAATATCGCCCTGTGGCAGGTCCATGTTTCTCGACTCTCCGCGGCTCGTGATATCCATTTTGCCATTAGCAACTTTATGCACCTAGAGAACAGGAAATAGACCAAGGGTCACCTCTGAAACATGTTTCGTGCCCGTTGTTGACAAGGTTATTTCCGTGTAAAACAGACATCTACATATTTGCTCTCCCTCACCGAAGCAATACTAAAGTCAGATTACCCCTGGTACTGTCCTTGTACTCTGTGTAAAGTGGATTATATGCCTGTCGCTAAATTCAGTAAAAGGTCGTGACATCACGA
Source organism: Branchiostoma floridae (assembly GCF_000003815.2). NCBI lineage: Eukaryota > Metazoa > Chordata > Leptocardii > Amphioxiformes > Branchiostomatidae > Branchiostoma > Branchiostoma floridae. The sequence goes on from NC_049982.1 coordinate 27,681,451, forward strand.
TTAGCTACATGTAAGATGAGCTGAAAATTGGGAATTGTGACGTATTACGGTTTTCTAATGAACAAGAGTTCGTAGACCTCCCACTTGCATGACGTGTATTGGGTGTTTTCAGACTTAAATTTTTTTGTAGGGTATGGCGTTCCTGAGGAACAAGATATCAAATCTATATAAAAAAAACAGGAAATTCCCTTTACGCCCTCGGTGTATGGTACGAATTCGGCTGTTTGTGAAATATAAGTCGTTAAAGTGCCTTTCCTAAGAATGCAGCATTGGGGCTTATCAGAGGTCAGGTTTCAAACCAAGGATCTCTGAGTTCTGGGCGAATCACACACGCTTTCCCCACGGATTGCGCACCGCGATGCTACGGAAGTGTGTGCGCCTCAAGGGTTACTGCTGCTGTTTTTGTTTATCTCTTTTAATCACAGTCATTTTTAACGTGGCGATTTTAAGCTAGGGTATATAGTGGAGTTATAGGAAGTTAAACTCGTACACCATGTAGTCACGTTTTCAGTTATGTTGATGTAGTTTAGTTGCCAGCAAATTTCATTTTTATCAGTTGCCTACCTTAGTTCCGTTTGGCTACGTTGATACGATTATACGGACGGCATCCGTATTTGTTGCGCTTTCTTTGTTCATTGTTCTGTAATGTTGTGACATTTATCTACATTGCAAACATCGATGGGACATTTTGGTTACACAATGTAAAAAAATGCCCCCTGCCGTACATAACACAGCGCCCGTATCGCCTTAGGATATTTTTTGTGTGAAACAATACCGACATTTGCCTAATGATTACTCAGTAGGGACACTTGGCCGGTTCTTTTGCATATTTTCCTGGTTACCGCATTAGTATCAAACTCACAAACTGGGCAGGTCGGCAAGACTTCGAGCTCCAGACGGCAGTATCTTGGCTAAAAAAACAGGACACTTCTGAAGATTCTCGGCTTATCAACTCTAAGGCGGTATGTGTATAAACAGTTGGTTCTTCATTTTTTATTCTCCACTATATACTGTAGTGCTTGCTGTAGGTTTAGGTTACTGCAGACTATAGTGCATTTCTGCTGGCTGTAGGTTTATGTTACAGGTGGGCTAGGTGCCAGGGTTAGTGCGACAGGGAAGTTCCAGTCTATGCGCGCGTAGCTACCTGCCAAACCCGTTCCAATGCTATTTCCACATTCTGCACTGGTCAAAAAACCCTACAACAGCCAACATCGTCATGGCAATGTATGTTTTCCATTGCCAATCTTGTTTTTTTTTTAGTTCTGGGCGTTGACACTTAAGCATTTTGCACAGTCGGTCCACTTAAGATAACCAATTTGTTCTGCACAGTTTCTTAAAGAACATAGTCACAACACTTCGGTTTTTGCTCTGTTCAAAACTAGACCAGAGAAAGATGAAAAGTCTTCAATAATTTTGAGACAATTATAGAAAAATTATCTCCAAGTGTCAAAATATTGTCATCCGCAAAATGAAAAATGCGTAATTCTACTTTATCACAAGACGGGAAACAAATACCTTAGTCGACTGTCAGATTTTCAGAGCGAAAACCTCCACTGCCAGGACAAACAAAAGGGCTGATAATGGGCATCCCTGGCGGACACCTCTTTCTAGGTCGATCCATTCAGACATATGAACACAATGATTAATACAACTTTGTGAGTTTTTCGTGTACACATCTATCCAACGTATTATGTAAGAACCAAGGTTGAATCTCTTGGTTACATTTAGAATTAAATCTTTGGAGATACTATCATGTTCTTTAATGCTGTCACATTTATCTACATTGCAAACATTTATGTAACCTTTTGCTCACACTATAAAGAATACCCCCTGCCACACATAATACAGCGTCAGTATCGCCTTAGGATATTTTTTGTGTGAAACAATACCGACTTTTGCTTAATGATTACTCAGAAGGGACCCTAGACCGCCCAGTGCGGTTCTTCTGCATTTTTTCTTGGTTACCGCATTAGTATCAAACCCACAACTGGGCAGGTCGGCAAAACTTCGAGCTCCGGACGGCAGTATCTTATCTAAAAAACAGGACACTTCTGAAGATTCTCGGCTTATCAACTTAAATTTGGTATGTGTATTTTTAAAATCCTTTAGATTTGTGTTTTACCTAAATGGCAAATATAATCAAAGACCTTCAGGATCCAGTCTTCCTCCCCCTCTCTCCAGTGTACTACATACATTAGGAACACTGTGACTACTCTAAAGTAGCCTGGATACCAGTCACTCGCTCTATACTATAGGCCTTTCGCGGTAATGTATGATCCTTATGCCAGGGAAGGTCCAAGCCCCAGTCTCTATTTGCACTCAGAGGTAATGGCATCCAGTTTCTGATAACTATACCCGCGAGGTAATCAGGGCCCGCGTGCTGTGTTTGGCGGCGGGGCTAATCGGTTGCCGGCCCGAAGTGATTAGCGAGTATAGCACGGCGGTCTGGATACCAGGCTATCTCTAAAGGTACTATGAAGCTTTATCCCCCTCCCCTGGGGTGACAGTGACTTCATTATCATCCCTCCCTCCTTCAGATGGCAGTCTATGTACATGTAATGTTCAGGTACACATGAACATTCTGTAACCATGACAACATTGTTGTCTTATCAGTAACACCATAAACTAGGGCAGTATCCTTCTATTTTCCCGATTTATTCTTAAAACAAATACTGATGGACAATATAATACATATAGTTCTACAACCTTCACTTAATTGTACACGGGCTGATCAAACGTATATATGTCCGGCAATGGTACATTTGTTTAGTATAGGATAGTTAATATTAGTATTTCTACAATGCACAACTATTATACATGGACTGTTAAATGTACGGATGTCGGGTAATAGTAGTGCATTTGTCAAGCACAAGAAAGCTCAATTTTAAGTAATTCTAAAATCTACAACTATTGCACATGGACTGATAAAATGTACTCATGCATCACCCCTCTATACCTTTGTAATAGATTACATATCAAGTGTCTGAGAGTATTTTAATATGGCACCGGACTTTTATCTCTTTGTGTGGTGACTAGCGCTGAGCAGGCGAGCACACAATATATATGTCAACCTCTCTACTGACCATCCTGAATTGAAGTACCTAACAGATCATTTCAAGTCTCCGACCAAGTTCATCTATAAGTTAAGACCTTCAAAAGATCGTGAACAAACATTATTTGTGCAATAACTTCAAATAAGGCATGCACAAACTTTTTTGATTTCAAAACATAACATGAAAAAAATGGTAATGCCATATCCTCAATTTTTTTACGCTAAGGTCTGTGAGATTGTACTGAGGCCTAAAAGACTTCGTATCACAACATTTCAGGCAACCGGCGATGGCTTTAGTTCAATCGTAAATTTATAACGGGTGTCAGTGTGCGTGGATCACTGTGTGCAAAGGGGAGCTAACATCAACTCTCATAGTACGACGGTTACTAATGTTATGCTGTTATCTAGACACTCTCAAGACTTTTTTTTCAACACATTGTTACATATATATAAACTGTTGTTGTTCTGGAGTAAACCAAATACTCTCTCTTCGCAGCCTGGGGCTGAATTGCGGGGAGCTTACAATAGTAGGGCTTAATAACAAGGGTCAGTGTAAATGGTAGCTTTTACACAGCACACAGTCACCTTAGTATGACAGATATTGCCCCAGTTGTGACCGTTGGACTGTAAGGATATGAACCACTGACACCGGGAAGGGCCCCTCCATTTTTCGACGAGTGACTTTTTTTGATAAGTGCGTTCTTTAACGTGTCCGGGGCGTGACTCTCCTCAAACACGGGACCTCCAGGTAACGTCCTATCCGAAAGACGGCCCTAACCCGAAGCTGGGTAAAGTGAGGAAAGTCGTTTTTAAAAGTGCCTTTCCGAAGAATGCAACATAGGGGCTTATCAGGGTTCTGGTCGAATCACACACGGTTTCCCCAGGGATTGCGCACCACGATGCCACTGAGTTGTGTATTCCTTAGTTGCTGTTTTTTTCCCCTCTTATGTTGATATAGTTTGGTTACCAGCAAATTTCATTTTCATGAGGAAACCTATCTTAGTTCCATTCGGCCACGTTGATACGATTATACGAACGGCATCCATATTTGTTGCGCTTTCTGTGATCAATGTTCTATAATGTTGTCATATTTATCTACTTTGCAAACCTCGATGTAACCTTTTGGTGACACGATAAAGAAATACCCCCTGCCTTGCATAACACAGCGCCCGCATCGCTTTAGGATATTTTGTGAGGGAAACAATGCCGCCTTTTGCCTAATGATAACTCAGAAGGGACACTAGACCGGTTCTTCTGCATTTTTCCTTGGTTACCACATTATTATCAAACCCACAAGCTGGGCAGGTCGGCAGTATCTTGCCTAAAAAGCAGGACACTTCTGAAGATTCTCGGCTCATTAACTCAAATTTGGTATGTGTATTTTTAAAATCGTTTAGATTTGTGTTGTACCTAAATGACAATTGCAATCAAAGACAAATAAGTGAAGATGTAGAGTCATTTTTTATTTGTACATGTTGCGTACATACCAATCAGACACCGGTAACGATTAGCCATGCAACCATTTTTCGAGATTGGCGATTTGTGATTAGCTTGCCCAAAGCCTCCCAGCTAAGCACTGGCCTTTTGTTTCGACATCCTCTTCTGGTAACTGTGCAACAGTGGGGGTGGGGGTGGTGTGTGTGTGTGTGGGGGGGGGGGGGGGGTTAAGGAGTGCCAGAAAACTACACAAATCTGCTGATCGGGCTTTTCTGGGGTAATGGTTTGCACGCTGGTTTTGAGAACTGCCTGCCAGGGTTTGATCCCGGGTGTCGGCATCTTAAATACCTTCCTTACAAAAAGCAGGGATTGTTTTTGGGATCCCACTATTTTGGAGTTTGTGTTTCCGGACCGATATATTTGGATTGCGATTACCTGTGCTATGGGGGGTAGAATTGTGCTTTAGCTTGCATTAGAAGTTTCTGCAGTTTTGTGGTTCGTTTAAAAAAATTATTTACACCCCTTTTCCTGATGTGGAGTGATCTGGCCTCCTTTCCTCTCTCTCAACCTCCTTGGGGACAGCTGTGGCATCTGTTTTGAGTTTTCAGTAGCATGGGAGTGTGTGAAAGGGTCTTTCCAGTGCTATATCTCCAGAAGAGAACGTGTGATTGCAATGATATTTGATACATGGTGCGGAAGGTGCGGTTCCGGCGCTATATCTCCAGAACTAAACGTGTACATGCGATCGCGATGTTATTTGGTGCATGGGTGGTTGACTGACGCTCAAGTTTGATTTTTGTTTGGGCATGGACATGCTGTGGTCTCGATTTTTTGGGACGCATATACCTTACAATGTAAGTTATATTGTGGAAGTGGTATTAGTTTGGGCCCCCTTGCAGCATGCCCTGGGGCTGCAGAGCCAGTTTAGTCACAATGTTCCCCACCTACATCTGCTTGGTGTCCCAGCAGAAAATGTAAAAGGTGAAGCTGATGGCTGCACAGATCCACAACTAGTAAAAAGAGTAACTGTGACCATTCCAGTCGCCTCTGTATGGTGTGAACCAATATATGCACATTGAGATACAATGTATGTGCCAGGTGCAGGTGTAACAATAGGAAATAAAAATGAAATGGGGAGGACACCAGAAAGGTGTAGTTTTGGATCTCACCGTTTACCATAGGTAACGTTGAATGTATAACTGAAGAACAATGATGGAATAATTTCGCCAAACGTCAAACCAAATCAACCCCACAACGTTAACACACCATACGCACTATCACAAAACAAAATATTTCATGCAGGTTTGAGTTTTCAGACTCCTGTTCTTTCTGTTTCTACCCCTCTCTTACATTGCTCCCCACACCAACCCTGTGAGCAGTAGCCGCTAGAACATGCGCCACATTGTGAGTAAGGGGCTAGAGTCGCCGTAAGTTTACCCAGCAATATCGAACTCGGAGATTTGAGGACGAATCTTGAAAAGAAAAGGGGACTAGTGTAACAGTGTTTTTTTTAATAGCGCCATGCCAAACGGCTATGCAATTCGGCTGATCAACCTTTTCTGGTGTGGTGGTTTTGTGATCTGCATGCCGGTGTGACAGCGATCTCGCCCCCCCGTGATCTCGCCCCCCCCCCGGGGGTCGAAATCACTAGCGATCTCGCCCCCCCCGGGGCGAAATCGCTAGCGATCTCGCCCTCCCCGGCTAGTGATCTCGCCCCCCTATCTCGCCCCCCTTTAGCGATTTCGCCCCCCCCCCAAAAAAATCAGGTTTACATGACATTTTAGAAGTTGATCGGTATAAATCACAAAATGCAGTTTCAGAATGATATAAGTACACGAGTCTGATACATAACTCCATACATAGTATTAATATTAACGTAATTACATGTTGATAAGACAGTTGAAGTTGTTTCGGACAAGGAGGGTTGGGTCCCTTGTATTCCCATTATTGCATATACTTGAGTCTTGACATAAGATGTTTTTCATATACTTGAGTCTCGACATAAGATGTTGACCTGTCCTCAAGCAACCTATATATCTCCAATATGAAGCCTCTACCATGAATTGACCACAAAAGAAGTATGTAGATAAGGTATTCATTAGGTATTCCTATGGGTATCTTCACCTCCAATATGACTGTTTTTTTAGTATTTATAAACTGGTGTTTTACCCGTGTTTCTTAAGACTGGTACTTTACCAGTGTTTTTGTAGCATTTCGCAACAGGTATATGGACTTGCGCGTAGATAGTGTTTATAATAAGAAACTATGATTCATTTGTGTTTGTTTATTGCTTTGGAAATGTTTCCTGCACAAGATAGAAAATACTGTGACAAATTGAAAACATATAGCTGACTTATTCCATACCGTAGATGGTGTTGATTTATACGTTCACGATAGCGCTGTCTTTTTATGCCACCTCAACTGCAAAAAAAGTGTCTTCATTTCATTTCAATGGCTTGTTTGCACCGAACCATATATTATCGACTTTCGAGGTATGACATCACACCATATACGTTACTCCCCAGGTGCAGTACGTATACGTAATACGTAGTAACCAGTTGCTCCTGAGAACCCTCCGAGAAGCAATGTTCTTAAGGGGGACGAAAACACTGGCGGGTATGGGGGGGGGGGGGGGGGCAAAAACCCTAAAGGGGGGCAAAAACCCTAGTGATCCCCCCCCCCCCGGGGGGGCAAAATCACGGGGGGGCAAAATCCCTGTCACACCGGCCCAGGTTCAATCCCGGGGGCGGGCAAGCGGTTTCAATCTGTTTCCACCCCTTCCTACCTGTATTGAAGTATGTGGAAATCTCAATTAGGGATTTACAAATCAAATTAAAAGCGTCATCATTCCTGAATTCTCCCCATTAATTTAGTATATGACCATCATTTCTTGTTTTTCCAAACAGCTGATTTAATAAAACAATGTCAGATGCACTGGAAGCGGATTTTGGATCTGGCGACGAGGCAGGTGCGAAACCTACCTACACTGCACAGGCCTCCTCCCTGAGGCAGAATGGTCACGTGATGCTGAAGGACCGTCCCTGTAAGATCACGGAGATAACTACAACCACAGAAGGGAAACATGGCCATAGCAAGGTAGAAAAATTTTGTACTGGTGTTGTATGAATCACTTTGGCCAAGAATGTTATGTTTCCTATGCAGTTCATAATAACAATCTTTATTGCAAGTTCATGCTCGATGGCTAATTGCAAACAAAGTTAAGCAGTGGTATACTTAACAGAGAAGGAAAATGAGATGTTAATTCAAAAGGGAAATGACGTCTAATCTAAATCTAGTATATTGGACAGCTTGTGTTTTTTTCCAGAAGATCATCAACTGATATAATTGATAAGAAATAAAGACCTTCTTTGCAAGATAAATGAGAATTTTTATGTGTAATACGTCAGTTGTAAAGGTCAACGTCACTTGGCGAGGGTTTGAGATCGTGGAACTCTAGTTGCCACTTTTTACTTGCAGAACAACCAAACCTTAAAATGGTCTAACGTTAATTGTTGTATGTAAGGATTCTTTCGGCCCTGTCTAGTTCTATTTTAGGAGAGAAAGGATCACAATCATTCTGTTTAGCGGTTTTCCAATGCAGCGTCTAAACTCTGCTTCTAAACTCATCCTGAACTCTCGTATGAAACTGAAAATGAGAGTTTCATCGATAGACGAAATAACACATATTGCATAATCAATGTAAAGTACTAAGAAAACATAGAAATTAGGCCACAACAAGTAAATTTAATTGATGACATTAGTGAGATCATTAATTTACGAATGACTCAGAAACAGAGAAAAAAACACTTTCCCCTCCGGAGATAGTGAACATGAGAAAGAACCAAATTGGTAAAATATATCGTGTGGTAGTATTGAGTGTACTTGAGTGTAGAAGTGACACTAGTGAGAAAGTAAAAGTGGCACCAATGTAGTAGCCATGAGTGAAGTTGTCAACTTGATACAACAATGATACCAGTCTACCACACTAGTGTCATTTTGTGCACCTCTTAAATACAAAAATAAAGACTTGTTAAATGTGAGAGCATCTTTTGTTGCTTCAATTTCCGTTACAAACTTCATGACGTCTTTTTGCAAATCTAGATATCTTTTTTTCGCCCTCCCTCAATAAATTTGGAGTCTGCAGAAGATGTAATCCATAAAATGTACTTGCTGTGGCCTTACTTAAATACATGGGAGTTCAGACTTTGGGGCATTGGGAGGTGACTATTTCAAGGGCGTATTCTGCATTTCAGGACCTCATTTGATTTCTAAATTATCATGATAGTCTTATGTGCTAAAGTATGGTTCTCATGCCTGTGTAATTTGGAAACAGGAAAAGAAAGTCATAAACAGACAAAATACCAGCGTATCATAATCTTATTTGCTTAATAATTGCAAAAAGTTTATGATACCACAAATAAAAATGATTGGGATTTTATCCGTATTAAAAAAACATACAAATGAGATACATATATATATATAGAGAGAGAGAGAGAGAGAGAGAGAGATAGTCGTCGCCATGATAAGTTTTTCACTGCCATTCTTGTTTTAGGTTACCATAGTTGGAGTTGACATCTTTACTGGTGACGAGTACGAGGATGTGGTCCCCAGCACCCAGAACCTTGACGTTCCAAATGTCTCGCGCAAGGATTATCGGGTAAGGTGTAACCATTTTAGGTGGACAGCACAAACATGGAGGCACTCAACACACGCACGCACGCAAACACACACACACACACACACACACACACACACACACACACACACATGAACACAGGCACACACTGCACACACACACGCACACACACGCACACACACACACACGCACACACACACACACATGAACACAGACACATACTGCACACACGCACGCACACACACACACACATACACGCACACACATGAACACAGGCACATACTGCACACACACACAGGATTATACAGTATGGTGTAATCATCTTTAGGTGGACAACACAAATATGGAGGCACGCAACACACGCAAACACACACACACACACACACACACACACACGCACACACACGCACACAGACACACACGCACACACACGCACACACACACACACGCACACACACACACACACGCACACACACACGCACACACACACATACACACGCACACACACACACACACATACATACACGCACGCACGCACACACACACACAGCACTGCACACACACATGCACATGCACACACACACTGCACACATACACACACACACATACACATAGACACACATGTACACACACAAATGTTTGCCGTCAATCGCACAGAGGCTGTTAGCCTTGTAGGATTTAAGAACGCCACTGTAAGTCGAATACTCTACCAAACAGATTTCTTTGTAGCGAAATGGACCATTGTTGTGACTACAGTCAATTCACAAGTTTTCACATACTGAATAAGGTCCAGGTTCAGGTCCGGACCTGGACCTAATTGTTCAGCCGGACCTGGAGCTAATTGTTCAGTACCGGTACCCACCCCTAGACTGTAGATGCCTGTTCTACACAGACACAACCTTGTCAACAATGGATAGAGGTGACGTTTGGTCTATTTCCTGTTCTAGTTGACGAATATTGAAGATGGCTTCCTGCACCTCATGGACTATGGACTCATGGACTGCGGAGATATGAAAGCAGACCTAAAGGTACCAGGGGGCGATCTTGGCAACGAGATACAAAGTCGGTTTGACAATGGAGTCGAATTTATGGTAACTCTTGCTTCATTACTCCTTCAAATCTTGTCTCATAGTTTGCTTTTATTAAGCTGTAAAACTTTACGTAACGTTAGTTCACCTTTATCCGCAGGGTAACCTATATTGGCTGCGTTGCTATACTGGGTATCCAGGGATGTCAAGTCGATGGATGGTAGTTTCATTTCATATTGTGCTATTTTCAAATGAAACTGCAGTTTGAAACCTGTCCATCTGTCGACTTGATATCCCTAAATACATTGTTTTTAAATAGAACGGATATAGGTTACCCTACGGATAAAGGTGAACTAGCGTTAACTGCAGAGCTGCAGTTTTATTGCACGAATCTAAAGATGTAAGACTTCTAACGTTGCTGAAGCATAAACTATTAACATGGTAAATGGGGGCTGTTATTATTAATACTCTATCGTCTTTACAGGAGCATTATCAAGATCGCTTGAGTTTTGACATTTTTTACCAACTTTTCGAGTATGAAGCAGGCTATATTGGACAAAACGAGGTTGATTTTTTACTGTGTGTTCAAATACTGAGCAATGGGGAAACTCCGCTCAACAGTTTTTTCTGTTTCTTTGCATGATAGTTTTAATCATCTAAAAGATGACTTGCATAGACGGCTTTGGACAGGGCAGCAGTTGTAATCTACATCAACGGTATTCTGCCTTAGTGTCGAAGAAAACGAACAGCAGTTGGACTTTTATACAGTTATCAGCTCGGAGAACACACTGGTTCATACGTGTATGATTGTACTGGTGCATACGGGAACTAAGATGCCATATAAAACTGACGAGAATCTTCTTTTTTCCCTGTAGACTGTTACTGTTTTGTCCGCCTGTGGTGAGGAGAAGGCCATTGCCATCAAGAAGATAGCTTAAAAAGACTAGCGTTGATTCCCAAAGGGCAAATTTCAGTATTTACGGAAAGGCGCAGATGACACACTTTCAGCCTCAAAATGATTAGGTACCCTTGGCAAAAGTGCCTGTAGAAATATTTTTCTTGAGATATGTTTGGATTTTGGAGGTGCATATTATAGGTAAGGGTTGGAGCTTCTATATTGTGTTAAATAAACAGATTTTTAGTGATATTTGTGGTTGCAGTAGGCTTTAGAAGTTAGGTGCTTTGGTGCTTTTTAAAGGCAGTGAAAATGGGTGAAAAGGTCACCACCTATGTTTTCATGGCGTATATTATAATTCCGCCGTAATTTTTTTCATTTTTTTGTCGTCAAACTACTCTTTAGAGGACCGACAACCATGCAAATGTGAGTTTTTCATGTTCTAAAACTCAGGTGATTTTCTACAGTTTTTAAAGAATAGGCAGTCCAAATACCGAAATTTACTCCGAAAGAGCACAAAACTAGCCCGTAGACTACGGGGGGGGGGGGGGGCATTTTTTTTCCAAAGGGATCGCAACATAATTGGAATTGCAGTAGAATCCGTGCTATTATATGCAATGTGGCGGTTACTTTAACGATGTCCTGAGTATTCAATGGTCTTCTTATTGTCATAACATAGTTCTGATTTTCTTTATCATGGTGACGGATAATTCGGTAAATGGGAGTTTTGTTAATGTCATTGATCGATGTTTTAACTAGTGTATTTAGTGCTATTGATCGATATTTTTAACTAGTGTAACGCTAGATGTATTTTATCCATCTTGGTCTTCAGCAAAATGTTACTTAACTATTGACGATTTCAACGACAAACTGTAACGTTCAACACGCAATTCAGCCCTTGGCTGCAATGTGGCAAAACTGTTACATCCGAATAAACCATTATTATTCTATAATATAGTTTTACGTCGATTAAGGTTAGACATCCAGGAAATAATCTACGCCAAAACGCAGTTACTCAAGCAGCTGGATATGGTTTTGGAAACGGTCAGACGTTTCAGATAGTATCCACTATCTTTCGTCAGATGGTTAATGTCATCTGAAATGTCTGACCATTTCCAAAACGATATCCATTACGTTGCTTGAGTAACTGCTTGTTGGCGTTTTTGGAGTTTTACTTACTGATTTTGTATAATCAACAATCTGTGTCCGTTGTGAGACAAACTTGTCTATTTACCTCTAGAATGTACCACACAGGAATACAATAAACTACATGAATCACAAGACGAGTTTGTATCTGTTTGTGATAAGGTACAGAGAAAAGCAAAGGTATTATAGTATTCTCCTAGCAGAGGTTGTGTCGCGGAGATATAATAATAATAGTAATAATGATAATAGCCTTTATTGCACATTCATGCTCTATCAGGCTAAGTACAGGCATATAGATACAAAAGGTAGCAATGCAGTACACATGGTTTCTAAAACATAGATTCTAAAACTAGTCTAATACATTTGTTCGGCTTCTTCTCGTTTCTTAGTAATGTTGAATATGTAGCTTGAGATGTGTTTGTATAATGTCGTTCGATCAAATCTCATAAGAAAAATGAATTTTTCAACAATAGACAAAGATTCAAAGCGAGGGAACTTTCCTATAATACAGCTAAAAAGAATACTTCTATCATTACTATATAAACTACAATCTAATAAAAAGTGGGCTTCATCTTCGATCAGGTATACCCACACCTAGGTGGAGCGAGAGACGTAAAGTGCCTTTCGCAAAGACATTTGTTGTTTTGTTTATTTTTTCGCACTTAAAAAAACAACAAATACATGACAAAAATTATAAAAAGAGTGAATTATAAAAAGAACATAACAGAGCAGGGGAGGCCAAAAGCTTCTGCTTATGAAAAAGCCTCCCTTTACTAACTTATTACAATTGATGTAAATTTAAAAAAAAGGACTGAGTATGGATAATAAATAACGGAACCAATGGAATTAAATGAAAACATGTTACACCAAATAACTAACCATAACTAAGTTATGAATTGAACGTTACCATTGGTAAACAAAGTAATAATCAATCAAAATAAATAATCAAACAAAGAAATAAGCGTGGATAATACATGACGGAACCAATAGAATGAAAACGATTTGCACTAAATAATTAACCATAATTTAGGTAATAATAAATGGATTTAAGTATAAATTGGAAATTACCAGTAGAAAACAAGGAAGTATATAATCAAACAAAAGAAATAACCGTGGATAATAAATAACGTAGCCCATAGAATGAAAACACGTTGCAAAACGTAACCACATACAACTTAGGTAATAAAGACTTGCTTGCTTACTTACTCAATAAAGACTTAATATAAGTTATAAAGTGAAAGGTTACCAGTAGTGAAGAAGGAAGTGTAAAACCAACTAAGGAAATGTAGAAATGTTATTCATAAATTCAGCTTTAGTGTGACACTTGCAATTGAATATAGACATAGGACATGCCGTGACATCTCAATCTTTGTGTCTACTAGCCTAGCCACACAGCCGTTCTATAACAAAATATAAGTTTAAGTATAACTGTATTAAAATCCTTCCCACAACCTCTGGAGAGATTATCATGATATTTAGTATATGGGTAGGTGTTGAGAAGACGAAGGTCAGGGTTGATGTTCTGCACCCCATAGTATGTGACCTCTGTACTGCAGCAGAACTTTCTTTTTTGTACCTTTTGACATGGACATGCTATGGTCGTGAAGTTTGTTGGCAGATAGCTTGTGATGTAAGGAACAATTGTTGCACTTTTGCTGCTTGCTCTGGAACTGCATTGACGTTAATAACGGAACAAGGGAACGACAAATTTCCCATGATATTTAGTATGCAGTTACCTTGGATAGAGATGCACATAATAAAGCGCAATTTATGCAAATAATGACTTGCGCTCGTAATTTGCATAGCTACTGAGGAAAGTGTTGTCCATTATAGGCAGGTGGCAGATTAGCAGGTACCAATTATGTAGTATGTATGGAAGTATGTATTTATGTATGTAATCAGTCCCTAATTTGCATAATTAATGCAAAAGTGCCATAATTCTTCAAACTAGTAAATGACTGTATTGTCAAGATCGTGACCTGTGTAAGTGTACCTAGCAAAGACTGATGCTGTTCAGTCAAAAAATTTGGGTGAGTCCAGTTTTTGTATTGTGCACAAACACACTGTCCTTTGTGCTGAAAACTATCCACTCACGAACCTACCTGTCCTTGGTGCTGAACACCATCCACTTACAAACATGCTAGGGGATGAACATTGTCATACTATAACTGTAAATGAAATATACATGTATGTCTACAGTCGGCAGAATGGCGCAAAAACTATTGCAGTTCTGGTAAACATCGCTAGGCCGCGCTTTTGATCCATGATTATGTAGACAAAGGAGATGATTCATGTAATGGTAGATATAATCACAGGTCTGGTGAGGATTCAGCCGTTGCAGAAGACTAAGTAAACGTAGGCTTTGGAACCAACTCCCATACTCAGTGTTTCCAGTCAACGTGACACTTTTAAGTCAGCTGTTAACCCTATTCAGACCGGGCTTTTTTGGTCATCCCTGGACCGGGGGGGGGGGGGGCTTTTGAGGCCCTCCACTTCTAAGTCCTCTAACTCTTGAACGACGTGACGTAGGGCCACCAAATTTTCAGGACATGATATCAACATAATATCTGACGAGTATTTGACGTTTGACGTTACGTTGACGTAAAATGACGTAATTATGACGTCATCAATCTGATTATATTGGTCGGACCCATGAAAAAAGGGTATTCTCAGAATACTTCAAGTTATACTACAAAAATGTAACAACAAGTGCAGATAACAGAATAATAATGTTTATTACGACTTGTATTGCCAATGGCAACATCGATGACGTCATAATGACGTCATATGATGACGTCATGCACATCTAAGATACGAGTTAGGCTCCGCCATACTATATCCACTACCTTGAATTTTTAAAAGTTCTTTTTTTGCAACAAATTATCACAAGGGGCAATGGAAATAGACTAAATTCATTCATTTAGATAGTTTTTGATGAAAAAATACCAGGTAGTTACAAATTTTAAGGGATAATTAGCTTGTTATTCTTGATCTGGCCATACGGTCCGCCATCTTGGATTTTGGGCTCATGACGTCATCAAATTAGCATAATTTATGCATACATAATTATGAAAGATATGCTAGATAATATAAGATTGTATTTATGTAACAAAATAGCAGTAATATAGCAAATAAATGTGAAAAATACATTGTTAGAACCAAAAATTGTGATTTTTGGCAAAACTGCCTGTCAGCAAACGGTTGCCATGGCAACACGAAAAAATTGAAAATTTGTCAAACTTCGTAAAATTGTTACCAACAATATTTTAGGAAAACTCACCAAATTTGGTGGCTTTAGCGTAAGGCGTTCTGGCGTTATAGGGCATCGAAGTTAGCGCGGGCCTCAAAAGCCCCCCCCCCCCGTCTGAATAGGGTTAATAGATTACTCGTAAACTCATATCCCCATCGCTAGTTCTGTTAAAACACAAACATGCATATGTATTATCATTGGTATTAACTTGGGTTAATCGTAATGTTACGAAGATCACAATATGTGTGTAACCTTTGAGGATTGGATTGTGATGTGACAAACTCCCTTTTTTCTCTAACGTTACAGTACTATAACTTTGCATGGTTTGTATTATTTGTAAAAGCCACTCATCATCTGTACTGATGTCAGGATGCAAGGCTCCTTTAGAATTGGATTTAGAAAAAGGACTGCTAGGCGGCGCTTTTGATCCATAAGAACGACGCGTCTACAAAACGTTAGATGATTACAGTAGTAGGCTTAGGTCACATTTCCAAACCGGGGCCCGGCCGGGCAGCTTTCGGGAAGCGAAAAGGATGATATAAGATACATCAAAATACACAAAATGTCAAAATACGATTCATGGGCATGATTTGCGCATATAGCTAGGCATAGATTTTAATTTTTCGTTTCTTAAAACATCCCGGCCGGGCCCCGCTTTAAAAATTTGACCTAAGCCTAAGGCCTGCATCACATTTCCTAACCAGAGCCCAGCTGGGCAACTTTTGGGAACGAAAAGTATGATAAAAAAGACACCAAACTATATAAGACGTAAAGGGAATAGTCGTGGGCATTATTTGTGTAACATCCATTGGCATAATACCGGTCGGTTTACTGCAATTTCTCAAGCAATGCTAATTTGGCAAATGATCAACGCATCATTTTCTCCAGTTACATGTTGCTGTTACAGCTTACCTTTGCCACTTCTTCTGTGTAAATTATTTTGTCTCTCTGGTCCTGCTAAAAACATAACATCGTAATTGGAACACACCGCGGAATTGCAAGGAGAACGGGCGCGTGGTTGGAAGGGGGTGCACTATACCGGTCGAACGAAACACGGCACAATTGACTGCCGCTATGTACCTTTATTCATCCTCTGTTGTTCCTTTCTTTCCTGTTAGTAGTTGCACAAAACAAAAATCTGCATGAGCATACAAAAAGTCATGAGAAAATGGGCGTATACTGACAAGAATTTTCATTTAATTTTGGTCCGTCACAACCGCTATGACGTAAAACTTTACTGCTGGCCGTAGCATTAAAAATGGCGGGAAAATGGCGGCGTAGGTTCAATTTGACCCATTCAGCCGTAGATCCGGGCTATTATGCAACGGTTCTTCACACTTTTACACGAGTTGTAGGTCACCAAAAGAAATTCAAGATTGCTGTTGAATCATGCTCGTCTTGTGCCGTGAGCACATGTGATTATTATCTACAAATCTGGCGATGAAAGTGACAGTGTGTTTGTCCCACGACGAGCTCGCCTGCCCCGAAAATGACCTGAAAACTTTTGGCCTCGTTGTCTTCGAATGCATTGTTATCGATGCTTTGTAAATTATGTATTGGACACCTAGATGTCTGAAGTGTGCATACGTCAGAAATAACTATTGTTGCATGTGTAGATCTCCTTAAGTTCCACTATTTTTAATCGACCGGTATAAGGCTTATGACCGGTATTATGCCAATGCATGTTACATTCTTACATATCCATTTCTATATTCGTTTCAACCAACAGCCCGGCCAGGCCTCGATTTGGAAATGTGACGTTAGGCTAAGGAGATATACTCCGGTGCCCTTATAATTAGTGGTGGTGATATCATACATGGACTCTCGCGTGATATATACGACCTGCATGGGAACGTATGCAAATTTATGTTATCGCTTTCTATGAAACATATGATGAGCAGTTTGTCTTCAATATTAGTATACGTATATTTTCTGAAACGCTTCCTGTATACAGCTAAATGTAATTGTCATGGATATAGAAGAATTCATTTTCACAACAAGTAGGAACTTACTTGGCTTACGTTTCGATGTCTATCAGACACCCACCTCAAGGAGGACAGACATCGAAACGTAAGCCAAGTAAATACCAACTGATTGTGAGAAAGAATTCTCCTAGATTCTAACAACCTGATGAAATTATTTTCGAATGAAATTGTCAGGTCATGTCAGTGCAGACCGAACCTGACCCAACAATAGGTCAAAGTCCGATTTGCACTTGCATGAAGAGTTCACTTAGCACTGACGGAGACTGTTCGGTATGCACTGATAAAGACGATAACCGAGTCGTTGAAACGTGTACAGAAAGACAAAAGGGGTTGAGTGTACCGAAGAAGGCAATGCTCAACCCTAAAGAGTCCTTTTAACAACGGATATAGGTTAGTCCGTGGATAAATGTCAAGTGGTATTAGCGTCAAACGTATATGAACGAAAACAAAACAGATCCGAACTGAGTTTAACCCTATTCAGACCGGGGGGGGGGGGGGGCTTTTGAGGCCTGCGCCAACTTCGATGTCCTATAACGCAAGAACGCCTTACGCTACAGCCACCAAATTTGGTGAGTTTTCCTAAAATATTGTTGGCAACAATTATACGAAGTTTGACAAATTTTCCATTTTTTGCTGTTGCCATGGCAACCGTTTGCTGACAGGCAGTTTTGCCAAAAATCACTATTTTTGGTTCTAACAATGTATTTTTCACATTTATTTGCTATATTACTGCTATTTTGTTACATAAATAAAATCTTATATTATTTAGCATATCTTTCATAATTATATATGCATAAATTATGCTAATTTGATGACGTCATCAGCCCAAAATCCAAGATGGCGGACCGTATGGCCAGATCAAGAATAACAAGCTAATTACCCCTTAAAATTTGCAACTACCTGGTATTTTTTCATCAAAAACCATCTAAATGAATGAATTTAGTCTATTTCCATTGCCCTTTGTGATTATTTATTGCAAAAAAAAGTACTTTTAAAAATTCAAGGTAGTGGATATAATATGGCGGAGCCTAACTAGTATCTTAGATGTGCAAGACGTCATTTTATGACGTCATTATGACGTCATCGATGTTGCTATTGGCAATACAAGTCGTAATAAACATTATTATTCTGTTATCAGCACTTGTTGTTACATTTTTGTAGTATAAGGGACCGTACGGCATTTAGCGAGGGGGGAGGGCCGGTCGCCAGGGGGGGGGAGGGCCAAGCAAAAAAATATTTTGCCAGGGGGAGGGCCTAGCAAAAAAAATTTGACTCGGGGGGAGGGCCAAGCAAAAAAAAAATAGCTTGGTCTGCCAGCAAAATATGTGCCTTAAAATCCAAGAAACGGCGTTTCAGAGGGTCAAGATTTCAAACTTTTTCTGGACCTCTGCAAGGGATCGCCCAAGGTTGGCGCTCGGGACACAGCGAAAATGCGAAAGGGAGGGGGCGGGGCTTACGCATGACGCCCTCGAAAACCTTTTTCACTTACAGAAATGTTATTAAACTCTAGATTAGTCTGCCAGCAAAATTTACCCCTGTCTTATTGTCCTCAAAATGTAAGAAATGGCGTTTCAGAGCTCGAGGGTAAATTAAATATTTGCAAATTTCCCTGGATCCCTTTTGACATGACCGGTCTCGCGCCTTTGATGACCGACATCGTGATAATGTTTTTGGGGGGTATTTAATTTTGTATTTCTAAATTGAAATGCCATTAAAGTTAGCTTTGTTTGTCAGCGAAATAAATATTTCCTTCAAACTGAAGGAAATAGCTTTTAAGAGGGTCAAGATTTCAAAATTTTCCCGGACCTACCTTGCGATTCTTCGTGCCTTTGGCGCCGGACATGGTGTTCGGAACGTCGTTCTCAAAAACTTGAAACCCTCGTTTTTTTTTCATAGAAATGTCATCTAACCAGAAAATTTTCCCATAAAAAGCAATGCAGGAAATCGTGGCAAAAAAGCGTGGCATTTGTAAAAGATCTCCTGCAAGTCTGCGTTCTGCCCGCCGGCGGCTAGAGAGAGGCGACCGGACTAAACCCTCCGTGGGAAAATCAGCGTCACGCGTCGGCGCCCCCCTCCCCATTACAGTTTTGGTTAGTCGAATCGTGCTCAGTTGTTTTGGTTTTCATTTTTCCCCCCGATTTACCGTAAGTTATTACCACCACAGAACCAAGAAAAAGTCCAAAATATATGTAAATTGAAAATAGTTTCCGTCAAGCCGATCAGGCCCGCGAGCTTGCAATACGTAAATTTAGGGAGCGGGGCGCGCGCCGCTTCGTGGCGCAAATCTACTAGAAATCCAGATACAAATGCTTTTTAGGTGATCTTTTAATATCAAAACAATGAGATAGCTTCTATAAAGCAAATATTTATGCCTCTATGAAGCAGATATTTATCCCTCTATTAAGCAGATATTTTGAGCCATTCTGTTTTCCTTTTTTTACTATATATAGGGGTGAGAGATCTGCTTCTCGATAAAGTCATGAAAAAGTATGACGCAAAGCACATTTCCAAATGGGAGCGCAGTGTTTTATTGGCGTCTTGGATATTTTTTTCAAAGTTGATAGGAGGGGGGAGGGCCAAGCAAAAATTTTTTTACCTGGGGGGAGGGCCTAGCAAAAAAAATTTTACCTGGGGGGAGGGCCTAGCAAACATTTTTTGACCCGACCCTCTGGCGACCGGCCCTCCCCCCTCAC
>NC_049982.1:27701794-27717694 GCF_000003815.2 Branchiostoma floridae
CCAAGGCCCCCCCCCCCCCCCCGGTCCAGGGATGACCAAAAAAGCCCGGTCTGAATAGGGTTAAACCGTACCATGAACAAATCCATTCGATGAACGTTTCGATTAGAAATGCCTTTCAAACCTACAGGCATGGGAGAAGAAGGCATGAATGGGAAGTTTGTTCCCAAGTAGGTCACGGACCTTCCCCACTGCGAGGATAGCAGGAAGCCTCAGTGAAGCTCCCATTGGTGCAATCGCTAAATTCCCTTCTCTCATTGGTTGAGCTGCTAATTGTGATGGGCAGTCACGGATCGGTGTATTGGCAACCATCTGCGCAGTAGCAGCGGCAAGTAACCGGTCATTGACCTCATGGTGTCAAACTGAATCAATGGCATGGGCAGAGCTGGCGTACTTCCACGGGGTATAGTCATCTTAGCGTCACTCTCTCTCTCTCTCTCCTTCCATCTCTCTCTCTCTCTCTCTCTCTCTCTCTCTCTCTCTCTCTCTCTCTATCCATCTATCTCTCTATCCATCTATCTATCTCCCTCCCTCCCCCCACTCTCTCTTTTTCCTGTATATGGTGTGTTGGTTAATAGTTTAGCCCACATTTACAGCAAGTGTCTCAGAGTATTTTAATATGACACCGGGCTTTTATCTCTTTGTGTGGAGACTAGAGCCGAGCAGGCAAGCACAATATACATGTCAACCTCTCTACTGACCATCCTGAATTGAAGTACCTAAAAGAGCATTTCAAGTCTCCGACCAAGTTCATCTATAAATTAAGACCTTCAAAAGATCATGTACAGACATTTTTGTGCAATAACTTCAAATAAGGCATGCACAAACTTTTTTTTATTTCAAAAAGTTTAAGAGTTCCATGACATAACATGATTAAGAAAAAACGGTAATGCCATATCCTCAATTTTTTTTAACGCTGCTGTCTGTGAGATTGTAGTGAGGACTAAAAGACTTCGTATCACAACATTTCAGGCAACCGGCGATGGCTTTAGTTTAAGCGTGAATTTATAATGGGTGTCAGTGACTGTGGAAAACTAAGTGCAAAGAAGAAGGTAACATCAACTCCTATAATACGACGGCTACTAATGTTATGCTGTTATCGAGACACTCTGAATATTTTTTCAATAGATTATTACATATTTATATGAACTGTTATTGTTCTTGACTAGACCAAATACTCTCTATTCGCAGCCAAGGGCTGAATTGCGGGGAGCTTACAATGGTAGGGCTAAATCACAAGGGTCAGTGTGAATGGTAGCCTGTACACAGCACATAGTGACAAAGAAATTACCCAAGTTGTGGCCATCGGACTGTAACGATATGAATCACTGACTCCTGACTTTTTTTAGATACCTGACTTTTTTCGATAAGTGCGTTCTTTAACATGTCCGAGGTGTGACTCTACTCAAACATGGGACCTCCAGTTAATATAATGTCCTATCCGAAAGACGGCCCTAACCCGAAGCTAGGTAGTCATTTACACTTAATTGAAGTGAGAAAAGTCGTTGAAGTGTCTTTCCGAAGAATGCAACATCCGGGCTCATCAGAGGACTCAAACCAGGGATCTCTGAGTTCTGGACGAATCACACACGCTTTCCCCACGGATTGCGCACCACGATGCCACTGAAGTGTGTGCGCCTCAAGGGTTACTGCTGCTGTTTTTGTTTATCTCTTTTAATCACAGTCATTTTTAACGTTGCGATTTTGAGCTAGGGTATATAGTGGAGTTATAAGAAGTTAAACTCGTACACCATGTAGTCACATTTTCAGTTATGTTGATGTAGTTTAGTTGCCAGCAAATTTCATTTTTATCAGTTGCCTACCTTAGTTCCGTTTGGCTACGTTGATACGATTATACGGACGGCATCCATATTTGTTGCGCTTTCTTTGTTCATTGTTCTATAATGTTGTGACATTTATCTACATTGCAAACATCGATGGGACATTTTGGTTACACAATGTAAAAAAATGCCCCCTGCCGTACATAACACAGCGCCCGTATCGCCTTAGGATATTTTTTGTGTGAAACAATACCGACATTTGCCTAATGATTACTCAGTAGGGACACTTGGCCGGTTCTTTTGCATATTTTCCTGGTTACCGCATTAGTATCAAACTCACAAACTGGGCAGGTCGGCAAGACTTCGAGCTCCAGACGGCAGTATCTTGGCTAAAAAAACAGGACACTTCTGAAGATTCTCGGCTTATCAACTCTAAGGCGGTATGTGTATAAACAGTTGGTTCTTCATTTTTTATTCCCCACTATATACTGTAGTGCTTGCTGTAGGTTTAGGTTACTGCAGACTATAGTACATTTCTGCTGGCTGTAGGTTTATGTTACAGGTGGGCTAGGTGCCAGGGTTAGTGCGACAGGGAAGTTCCAGTCTATGCACGCGCAGCTACCTGCCAAACCCGTTCCAATGCTATTTCCACATTCTGCACTGGCCAAAAAACCCTACAACAGCCAACATCGTCATGGCAATGTATGTTTTCCATTGCCAATCTTGTTTTTTTTTTTTTAGTTCTGGGCGTTGACACCTAAGCATTTTGCACAGTCGGTCCACTTAAGATAACCAATTTGTTCTGCACAGTTTCTTAAAGAACATAGTCACAACACTTCGGTTTTTGCTCTGTTCAAAACTAGACCAGAGAAAGATGAGAAGTCTTCAATAATTTTGAGACAATTATAGAAAAATTATCTCCAAGTGTCAAAATATTGTCATCCGCAAAATGAAAAATGCGTAATTCTACTTTATCACAAGACGGGAAACAAATACCTTAGTCGACTGTCAGATTTTCAGAGCGAAAACCTCCACTGCCAGGACAAACAAAAGGGCTGATAGTGGGCATCCCTGGCGGACACCTCTTTCTAGGTCGATCCATTCAGACATATGAACACAATGATTAATACAACTTTGTGAGTTTTTCGTGTACACATCTATCCAACGTATTATGTAAGAACCAAGGTTGAATCTCTTGGTTACATTTAGAATTAAATCTTTGGAGATACTATCATGTTCTTTAATGCTGTCACATTTATCTACATTGCAAACATTTATGTAACCTTTTGGTCACACTATAAAGAATACCCCCTGCCACACATAATACAGCGTCAGTATCGCCTTAGGATATTTTTTGTGTGAAACAATACCGACTTTTGCTTAATGATTACTCAGAAGGGACCCTAGACCGCCCAGTGCGGTTCTTCTGCATTTTTTCTTGGTTACCGCATTAGTATCAAACCCACAACTGGGCAGGTCGGCAAAACTTCGAGCTCCGGACGGCAGTATCTTATCTAAAAAACAGGACACTTCTGAAGATTCTCGGCTTATCAACTTAAATTTGGTATGTGTATTTTTAAAATCCTTTAGATTTGTGTTTTACCTAAATGGCAAATATAATCAAAGACCTTCAGGATCCAGTCTTCCTCCCCCTCTCTCCAGTGTACTACATACATTAGGAACACTGTGACTACTCTAAAGTAGCCTGGATACCAGTCCCTCGCTCTATACTATAGCCCTTTCGCGGTAATGTATTATCCTTATGCCAGGGAAGGTCCAAGCCCCAGTCTCTATTTGCACTCAGAGGTAATGGCATCCAGTTTCTGATAACTATACCCGCGAGGTAATCAGGGCCCGCGTGCTGTGTTTGGCGGCGGGGCTAATCGGTTGCCGGCCCGAAGTGATTAGCGAGTATAGCACGGCGGTCTGGATACCAGGCTAACTCTAAAGGTACTATGAAGCTTTATCCCCCTCCCCTGGGGTGACAGTGACTTCATTATCATCCCTCCCTCCTTCAGATGGCAGTCTATCCACATGTTCAGGTACACATGAACATTCTGTAACCATGACAACATTATTGTGTTATCAGTAACACCATAAACTAGGGCAGTATCCTTCTATTTTCCCGATTTGTTCTTAAAACAAATACTGATGGACAATATAATACGTATAGTTCTACAACCTTCACTTAATTGTACACGGGCTGATCAAACGTATATATGTCTGACAATGGTACATTTGTTTAGTATAGGATAGTTAATATTAGTATTTCTACAATGCACAACTATTATACATGGACTGTTACATGTACGGATGTCGGGTAATAGTAGTGCATTTGTCAAGCACAAGAAAGCTCAATTTTAAGTAATTCTAAAATCTACAACTATTGCACATGGACTGATAAAATGTACTCATGCATCACCCCTCTATACCTTTGTAATAGATTCGCCCACATTTACATATCAAGTGTCTGAGAGTATTTTAATATGGCACCGGACTTTTATCTCTTTGTGTGGTGACTAGCGCCGAGCAGGCGAGCACACAATATATATGTCAACCTCTCTACTGACCATCCTGAATTGAAGTACCTAACAGATCATTTTAAGTCTCCGACCAAGTTCATCTATAAGTTAAGACCTTCAAAAGATCATGTACAAACATTTTTTGTGCAATAACTTCAAATAAGGCATGCACAAACTTTTTTAATTTCAAAAAGTTTAAAAGTTGCATGGCATAACATGATTAAGAAAAAACGGTAATGCCATATCCTCATTTTTTTTACACTGCTGTCTGTGAGATTGTAGTGAGGCCTAAAAGACTTCGTATCACAACATTTCAGGCAACCGGCGATGGCTTTTGTTCAATCGTAAATTTATAACGGGTGTCAGTGTGCTTGGATCACTGTGTGCAAAGGGGAGGTAACATCAACTCTCATAGTACGACGGTTACTAATGTTATGCTGTTATCTAGACACTCTCAAGACTTTTTTTCAACACATTGTTACATATATATAAACTGTTGTTGTTCTGGAGTAAACCAAATACTCTCTCTTCGCAGCCTGGGGCTGAATTGCGGGGAGCTTACAATAGTAGGGCTTAATAACAAGGGTCAGTGTAAATGGTAGCTTGTACACAGCACACAGTCACCTTAGTATGACAGATATTGCCCCAGTTGTGACCGTTGGACTGTAAGGATATGAACCACTGACACCGGGAAGGGCCCCTCCATTTTTCGACGGGTGACTTTTTTCGATAAGTGCGTTCTTTAATGTGTCCGGGGCGTGACTCTCCTCAAACACGGGACCTCCAGGTAACGTCCTATCCGAAAGACGGCCCTAACCCGAAGCTGGGTAGTCATTTACACATGGGTAAAGTGAGGAAAGTCGTTTTTAAAAGTGCCTTTCCGAAGAATGCAACATAGGGGCTTATCAGGGTTCTGGTCGAATCACACACGGTTTCCCCAGGGATTGCGCACCACGATGCCACTGAGTTGTGTATTCCATAGTTGCTGTTTTTTTTCCCCTCAGTTATGTTGATATAGTTTGGTTACCAGCAAATTTCATTTTCATGAGGAAACCTATCTTAGTTCCATTCTGCCACGTTGATACGATTATACAAACGGCATCCATATTTGTTGCGCTTTCTGTGATCAATGTTCTATAATGTTGTCATAATTATCTACTTTGCAAACATCGATGGGACATTTTGGTGACACGATAAAGAAATACCCCCTGCCTTGCATAACACAGCGCCCGCATCGCTTTAGGATATTTTGTGAGGGAAACAATACCGCCTTTTGCCTAATGATAACTCAGAAGGGACACTAGACCGGTTCTTCTGCATTTTTCCTTGGTTACCACATTATTATCAAACCCACAAACTGGGCAGGTCGGCAGTATCTTGCCTAAAAAGCAGGACACTTCTGAAGATTCTCGGCTCATTAACTCAAATTTGGTATGTCTTTTCAAAATCGTTTAGATTTGTGTTTTACCTAAATGACAAATGCAATCAAAGACAAATAAGTGAAGATGTAGAGTCATTTTTTATTTGTACATGTTGCGTACATACCAATCAGACACCGGTAACGATTAGCCATGCAACCATTTTTCGAGATTGGCGATTTGTGATTAGCTTGCCCAAAGCCTCCCAGCTAAGCACTGGCCTTTTGTTTCGACATCCTCTTCTGGTAACTGTGCAACAGTGTGGGGTTTAAGGAGTGCTAGAAAACTACACAAATTGGCTGATCGGCCTTTTCTGGGGTAGTGGTTGGCACACTGGTTTTGAGAACTGCCTTCCAGGGTTTGATCCCGGGTGTCGGCATCTTAATTACCTGCTTGATAAAAAGCAGGTATTGTTTTTGGTAGCAATCATGTTTTGGAGTTTGTGTTTCCGGACCTATATATTTGGATTGCGATTACCTTTGCTATGGGGGGTAGAATGTGTGAGCCACTGTGCTTTAGCTTGCATTACAAGTTTCTGCAGTTTTGTGGTTCGTTTTTTTTTTAAATATTTACACCCCTTTTCCTGATGTGGAGTGATCTGGCCTTTCCTCTCTCTCAACCTCCTTGGGACAATTCATTGTGCCAATCATTCATTGTGCCAATCTTGTGCAAAATCATTGGACAAATCTATTTTAAATCTATTCAAAAATCTTTTGATTTGTGCAATGAAACCGCGGGTCTCTCCAAACGTATCCAAGCTGTTACGGAGAGTTTTACAGCTGAATAAAAGCAGACTGTGAAACAAGAATTGAAGGAGTACGAAGGAAGAGTTACCGTAACGAGTTGTCCTTCATCAAAACGAGTTTGTATCTCGTTGCCAATATCGCCCTGTGGCAGGTTCATGTTTCTCGACTCTCCGCGGTTCGTGATATCCATTTTGCCATTGGCAACTTTATGCACCTAGAGAACAGGAAATAGACCAAGAGTCACCTCTGAAACATATTTCGTGCTCGTTGTTGACAAGGTTATTTCTTTGTAAAACAGACATCTACACATTTGCTCTCCCTCACCGAAGCAATACTAAAGTCAGATTACCCCTGGTACTGTCCTTGTGCTCTGTGTAAGGTGGATTATATGCCTGTCGCTAAATTCAGTAAAAGGTCGTGACATCACGATTAGCCACATGTAAGATGAGCTGAAAATTTGGAATTGTGACGTTTTACGGTTTTCTAATGAACAAGAGTTCGTAAACCTCCCACCTGCATGACGTGTATTGGGTGTTTTCAGACTTAAATTTTTTTGTAGGGTATGGCGTTCCTGAGGAACAAGATATCAAATCTATAAAAAAAAACAGGAAATTCCCTTTGCACCCTCGGTGTATGGTACGAATTCAGCTGTTTGTGAAATATAAGTCGTTAAAGTGCCTTTCCGAAGAATGCAACATCCGGGCTTATCAGAGGTTTCAAACCAAGGATCTCTGAGTTCTGGGCGAATCACACACGCTTTCCCCGCGGATTGCGCACCACGATGCCACTGAAGTGTGTGCGCCTCAAGGGTTACTGCTGCTGTTTTTGTTTATCTCTTTTAATCACAGTCATTTTTAACGTGGCGATTTTAAGCTAGGGTATATAGTGGAGTTATATAAGAAGTTGAACCCGCACACCATGTAGTCACGTTTCTCAGTTATGTTGATATAGTTTGGTTACCAGAAAATTTCATTTTCATGAGGTACCTATCTTATTCGGCCACGTTGATTCGATTATACGAATGGCATCCATATCTGTTGCGTTTTCTGTGTTCAATGCTCTATAATGTTGTCATATTTATCTACTTTGTAAACATCGATGTAACCTTTTGGTGACACGATAAAGAAATACCCCCTGCCTTGCATAACACGACGCCCGTATCGCTTTAGGATATTTTCTGTGGGAAACAATACCGCTTTTTGCCTAATGATTACTCAGTAGGGACACTAGACCGGTTCTTCTGCATTTTTCCTTGGTTACCACATTATTATCAAACCCACAAACTGGGCAGGTCGGCAAAACTTCGAGCTCCAGACGGCAGTATCTTGGCTAAAAAACAGGACACTTCTGAGGATTGTCGGCTCATTAACTTAAATTTGGTATGTGTATTTTTAAAATCATTTAGATTTGTGTTTTACCTAAATGACAAATGCAATCAAAGACAAATAAGTGAAGATGTAGAATCATTTTTCATGTTGCGTACATACCAATCAGACACCGGTAACGATTAGCCATGCAACCATTTTTCGAGATTGGCGATTTGGTGATTAGCTTGCCCAAATCCTCCCAGCTAAGCACTGGCCTTTTGTTTCGACATCCTCTTCTGGTAACTGTGCAACAGTGTGGGGGTTTAAGGAGTGCCAGAAAACTACACAAATTGGCTGATCGGCCTTTTCTGGGGTAGTGGTTGGCACGCTGGTTTTGAGAACTGCCTGCCAGGGTTTGATCCCGGGTGTCGGCATCTTAATTACCTGCTTGATAAAAAGCAGGTATTGTTTTTGGTAGCAATCATGTTTTGGAGTTTGTTTTTCCGGACCGATATATTTTGATTGCGATTACCTGTGCAATGTGTGAGCCATTGTGCTTTAGCTTGCATTAGAAGTTTCTGCAGTTTTGTGGTTCGTTTAAAAAAAAATATATTTACACCCCTTTTCCTGATGTGGAGTGATCTGGCCTCCTTTCCTCTCTCTCAACCTCCTTGGGGACAGCTGCGGCATCTGTTTTGAGTTTTCAGTAGCATGGGAGTGTGTGAAAGGGTCTTTCCAGTGCTATATCTCCAGAAGAGAACGTGTGATTGCGATGATATTTGATACATGGTGCGGAAGGTGCGGTTCCGGCGCTATATCTCCAGAACTAAACGTGTACATGCGATCGCGATGTTATTTGGTGCATGGGTGGTTGACTGACGCTCAAGTTTGATTTTTGTTTGGGCATGGACATGCTGTGGTCTCGATTTTTTGGGACGCATATACCTTACAATGTTAGTTATATTGTGGAAGTGGTATTAGTTTGGGCCCCCTTGCAGCATGCCCTGGGGCTGCAGAGCCAGTTTAGTCACAATGTTCCCCACCTACATCTGCTTGGTGTCCCAGCAGAAAATGTAAAATGTGAAGCTGATGGCTGCACAGACCCACAACTAGTAAAAAGAGTAACTGTGACCATTCCAGTCGCCTCTGTATGGTGTGAACCAATATATGCACATTGAGATACAATGCATGTGCCAGGTGCAGGTGTAACAATAGGAAATAAAAATGAAATGGGGAGGACACCAGAAAGGTGTAGTTTTGGATCTCACCGTTTACCATAGGTAACGTTGAATGTATAACTGAAGAACAATGATGGAATAATTTCGCCAAACGTCAAACCAAATCAACCCCACAACGTTAACACACCATACGCACTATCACAAAACAAAACATTTCATGCAGGTTTGAGTTTTCAGACTCCTGTTCTTTCTGTTTCTACTCCTCTCTTACATTGCTCCCCACACCAACCCTGTGAGTAGTAGCCGCTAGAACATGCGCCACATTGTGAGTAAGGGGCTAGAGTCACACGTAAGTTTACCCAGCGATATCGAACTCGGAGATTTGAGGACGAATCTTGAAAAAAAAGGGGACTAGTGTAACAGTGTTTTTTTTTTTTTTTTTAAATAGCGCCATGCCAAACGGCTATGCAAATCGGCTGATCAGCCTTTTCTGGTGTGGTGGTTTTGTGATCTGCATGCCGGCCCAGGTTCGATCCCGGGTGTTTGCATGCTGTTTCTATCTGTTTCTACTCCTTTCTTACATTGTATTGAAGTATGTGGAAATCTTAATTAGGGATTGACAAACCAAATCGAAAGCGTCATCAATCCTGAATTCTCCCCAGTTGAGTGTCTTGTTTTTTTCCCAACAGCTGATTTGATAAAACAATGGAAGGAAAAACTACCTACCCCCAACAGGCCACCGCCCTGAGGCAGACTGGTCACGTGATGCTGAAGGGCCGTCCCTGTAAGATCACGGCGATAACTACAACCACAGAAGGGAAACATGGCAGTAGCAAGGTAGAATTTTGTATTGGTGTTGTATGAATCACTTTGGCCAAGAATGTTATGTTTTCTATGCAGTTCGCTTGTGGGTCTGTCTGTTTATTGGCGTGTTTGATTGATTGCGTGCTTGTGGAGAGAACTACTGAATGAATATTTATGATGTTCGATATATTATTAGGTGTCGGCAAGCTGAGCGCGCACGACAAAGGGCAGCTTCGGTTATCGGTTTGATAATAATAATATTTAATAACAACAATTCTATTGCAAGTTCATGCCCGAGGGCTAATTACAGACAAAGCAAAGCAGTGATATACATACTTGTATACTTAACAAAGAAGATAAATGAGATTTATTGATAAGTCAAAAGGGAAATGACATCCAATCTAAATCTAGTACATTGGACAGCTTATGTTTTTGTTCATCAACAAGATCATCAACTGATATAATTGATAACAAATAAAGATCTTCTTTGCAAAATCAATGAGAATTATTTATGTGTAATACGTCAGTTGTAAAGGTCAACGTCACTTGGCGAGGGTTTGAGATCGTGGAACTCTAGTTGCCACTTTTTACTTGCAGAACAGCCAAACCTTAAAATGGTCTAACGTTAATTGTTGCATGTAAGGATTCTTTCGGCCCTGTCTAGTTCTATTTTAGGAGAGAAAGGATCACAATCATTCTGTTTAGCGGTTTTCCAATGCACGGTCTAAACTCTGCTTCTAAACTCATCCTGAACTCTCGTATGTAACTGAAAATGAGAGTTTCATCGATAGACGAAATGACACATATTGCATAATCAATGTAAAGTACTAAGAAACATAGAAATTAGGCCACAACAAGTAAATTTAATTGATGACATCAGTGAGATCATTAATTTACGAATGACTCAGAAACAGAAAAAAAAACACTTTCCCCTCCGGAGATAGTGAACATGAGAAAGAACCAAATTGGTAAAATATATCGTGTGGTAGTATTGAGGGTACTTGTAGAAGTGACACTAGTGAGAAAGTAAAAGTGGCACCAATGTAGTAGCCATGAGTGAAGTTGTCAACTTGGTAATTGAGACCAGTCTACCACACTAGTGTCATTTTGTGCACCTCTTAAATACAAAAATAAAGACTTGTTAAATGTGAGAGCATCTTTTGTTGCTTCAATTTCCGTTACAAAGTTCATGACGTCTTTTCTAAAATCTAGATATTTTGTTTTTTTTACTGATATCATGTTTTTTTCGCCCTCCCTCAATAAATTTGGAGTCTGCAGAAGATGTAATCAATAAAATGTACTTGCTGTGGCCTTACGTAAATACCTGGGATTTCAGACTTTGGAGCATTGGGAGGTGACTATTCTAAGGGCGTATTCTGCATTTCAGGACCTCATTTGATTTCTAAATTATCATGATAGTCTTATGTGCTAAAGTATGGTTCTCATGCCTGTGTAATTTTGAAACAGGAAAAGAAAGCCATAAACAGACAAAATACCAGCATATTATAATCTTATTTGCTTAATAATTGTAAAAAGTGTACGATACCACAAATGAAAATGACTGGGATTTCATCCGTATACAAAAAAAACATGTAAATGAGATATATATATAGTCGTCGTTATGGTAAGTTTTTCATTATCGTTCTTGTTTAAGGTTGCCATATTTGGAGTTGACCTCTTCACTGGTGACAAGTACGAGGTTATAGTTCCCAGCACCCATGACTGTGACGTTCCAAATGTCAAGCACATTGAATATACGGTAAGGTGTAACCATTTTTAGGTGGACAACACAAACATGGAGGCACTCAACACACGCACTGCACTCGTAACACTGCACACGACAGCGTGAGTGGTTCATAACCTTTATCCATACGTGCAATTTTGTCCATTGCGATCACCTGACTTAGGGTCGAATTGCAGTCCCAAGATCCTTTTGATTCACCTGTTCTGACAATTCCTAGCTCGCAAATCAACCTTCGGCTGCACAACGCAATGACAGGCTCGTTTTCTTTAAAAATGTGCCAAACAGCAATTTTGTAGGTTAAAAATGGTGTGCTACAAATAACAGCACACAATCCTGTCTTGTTGCCCCTTTTTGTGTGCGGGCGGCATTAAGGGCATTATATATCCAGGACGACTATTGTAAATACACCGAGGGTGTAAGGAAAATTTCCTGTGGTGTTTGATAGATTTGTATCTTGTTCCTCAGTAACGCCATACCCTGCAAGTTAAAGTCTTAAAACACCCAATACATGTAGGTCTGAGGTCTAGAAACTCTCGTTCATCGGGAAAAGCAGAAAACTGTAAAACGTCACAGTTGACAATTTCTAGCTCGTTTTACACGTGGCTAATCGTGATGTCACGACCCTTTACTGAATTTGGCGACAGACAGAAACCACCTTAGGCTTAGATCGTATTTCCAAATCGGGCGTTTAAAGAAATGAAAAATGTGAAGGTATACGTAGAAATATACATAAATTATCCCCAAATGAATCTTATGTTGATCTGGTGTATTTTGATATCTTTGAAGCTGCCAGGCCGGGTCTCACTTTGGGAATGTGACCTATGCCTTACACAAAGTACAGGAACAGTACCAGGGGTGATCTGACTTGATGATTGCTTAGGTGAACGAGATCAAATATGTAGATTAGGGGTGGGTATCGGTATAGTGTACCTGTAAAAAACCGGTTTTTCTTATTGGACCTGTCCGGAAAAACCGGACCTGAAAAAATCAGCTGGACCGGATGTTGGATGTATTAGAAAATGAAAAGGTAACTTGATCAGGCATTCACACGTTTTGGCGCTTACCAGTCGATGAAAATAACAGGAGCGAAGTAGAGTAAAGCTTATAGTCATTTCTACCAAGGTTTGCCGTCAATCGCACAGATGCTGTTAGCCATGTAGGATTTAAGAACGCCAATGTGAGTCGAATACTCCACCAAACAGATTTCTTTGTAGTGAAATGGACCATGGTTGTGAGTACACTGTCAGTCTATTCACAAGTTTTCACATACTGAATCAGGTCCAGGTCCAGGTCCGGATCAGGTCCGGATGCTCTGAACCTGAACCGTACCTGGACCTGAATTTCCAGTACCGGTACCCACCCCTAGACTGTAGATGTCTGTTTTTCGCAGACACAATCTTGTCAACAACGGACATAGGTGACGTTTGGTATATTTCCTGTTCTAGTTGATTGATATTCAGGATGGCTTCAGGATGCGCCTCATGGACGAGAACGGAGATATGAAAGAAGACCTAAAGGTACCAGAGGGCGATCTTCGCAACGAGATACAAAGTCGGTTTGATAATGGAGACGAATTAACGGTAACTCTTGCTTCATTACTCCTTCAAATCTTGTCTCATAGTTTGCTTTTATTAAGTTGTTTATGTAACTGCAGAGCCGCAGTTTCATTGCACAAATCTAAAGATTTAAGACTTCTAACGTTGCTGAAACATAAACTATTAACATGATAAAGGGGGACTCTTTTCATTCATACTCTATCGTCTTTACAGCAGCATTATCAAGATCTCTTGAGTTTTGGCATTTACCAACTGTCCGAGACAAAACGAAGTGATTTTTTTTACTGTGTGTTCAAATACTGTGCAATGGGGAAACTCCGCTCTACAGTTTTTTCTGTTTCTTTGCATAATAGTTTTAATCATCTAAAAGCTGACTTGCATAGTCGGCTTTGGACAGGGCAGCAGTTGTAATCTACATCAACGGTATTCTGCTTTAGTGCCGAAGAAAACGAAGACTAGTTGGACTTTTATACAGTTATCAGCTCGGAGAATCCACTGGTTCATACGTGTATGATTGTACTGGTGCATACGGGAAATATGATGCCATATAAAACTGACGAGAATCTTCTTTTTTCCCTGTAGATTACTGTTTTGTCCGCCTGTGGTGAGGAGAAGGTCTTTGCCATCAAGAAGATAGCTAAAAAAGACTAGCGTTGATTCCCAAAGGGCAAATTTGAGTATTTCCGGACAGGTGCAGATGAACCACTTTCAGCCTACTCAAAATGATTAGGTACCCTTGGCAAAAGTGCCTGTAGAGAAATATTTTTCTTGAGATATGTTTGGATTTTGGAGGTGCATATTATTGGTAAGGGTTTTAGCTTCTATGTTGTGTTAGAAAAACAGATTTTTAGTGATATTTGTGGTTGCAGTAGGCTTTAGAAGTTAGGTGTTTTGGTGCTTTTTAAAGGCAGTGAAAAGGGATGAAAAGGTCACCACCTATGTTTTGATGGCGTATATTATAATTCCGCCTTAATTTTTTCATTTTTTTGTCGTCCAACTACCCTTTAGAGGACGGACAACCATGCAAATGTGAGGTTTTTTTTGACAGCCTCTTTCTGCCATGTTTCCCATTGATAAGAATAGGAAGTCTAAATACCGAAATTTACCCCGAAAGAGCACAAAACTAGCCCGTAGACTACGGGGGGGGGGGGGTCCATTTGTTTTCCAAAGGGATCAAAACATAATTGGGATTGGTGTAGAATCTGTACTATTATCTGCAATGTGGCGACTACTTTAACGAAGTATTTCATGGTCTTATTATTGACATAAAATAGTTTTGATTTTTTCGTGGTGATGGATACTTCGGTAATAGGGAGTTTTGTTATTAAAATCACTGATCGATATTTTTAAGCAGTGTATTTAGTGCTATTGATCGATATTTTTAACTAGTGTAACGCTAGATGTATTTTATCCATCTTGGTCATCAGCAAAATGTTACTTAACTATTGACGATTTCAACGACAAACTGTAACGTTCAACACGCAATTCAGCCCTTGGCTGCAATGTGGCAAAACTGTTACATCCGAATAAACCATTATTATTCTATAATATAGTTTTACGTCGATTAAGGTTAGACATCCAGGAAATAATCTACGCCAAAACGCAGTTACTCAAGCAGCTGGATATGGTTTTGGAAACGGTTAGACGTTTCAGATAGTATCCACTATCTTTCGTCAGATGGTTAATGTCATCTGAAATATCTGACCGTTTCCGGAACGATATCCATTACGTTGCTTGAGTAGCTGTTTTTTGGCGTTTCTGGAGTTTTACTTACTGAATAATCATCAATCTGTGTCCGTTGTGAGACAAACTTGTCTATTTACCTCAAGAATGTACCACACAGAAATACAATAAAGCACATAAATCACAAGGCGAGTTTGTAACTGTTTTTGATAATGTAAAGAAAAAAGCAAAGTATTACTGTAAATGCATTTAAGTTCGCGGGGATTTGATTTCGCGGTAGCGGGTAAAAGGACTTTTAGCGGTGGATTTAACTTCGCGGTTACACCATAGACTGCAGTCTAATACAATAATAGAAAAATGTTCGCGGTGGTTTTAAGTTCGCGGTGAAGTGGTCACCGCGAAAACCGCGAACATTAATCCACCGCGAACATTTCTGCATTTACATATCCGAGCAAAGGTTGAGTCGCGGAGATAGAGTAGTAGTCCGGATTTTTACCGGCTCACTCCTCTCACGGCAAACATCCCGAATATACTACTATATCTTCACGACTCAACCTCTGTTTGGAGAATAGTCCTAAAGTCGGTAGTCATCAACTGTGTTCTAGGCACGGCAGTGAGGGGCGGAGACCAACTCCGCCCCTTTTACCGCCTTTCAGCTCCCCAACGGAAGTCAGGTACCCAGACCGAGATGGAGCGAGCTATGTAAAGTGCCTTTTTCAAAAGAAAACAATAAATACAAGACAATTAATTGTAAAAAGAACATAACAGTGCAATGGAGGCCAAAGGCTTCTGCTTATGAGAAAGCCAAAATTTACAGTTGGTAAGACATATATACAAACAAACTCATGGAAGGAAATTTGTTTTCAACCAGAAATGCCATAATGGCACATATCGATATACCTCTGGGGTCAGTTTTGGCCCCATACGGTGGTTTGGGGGTTAAATGTTTGCTCCTAATATAGCTCAGCAAAATTTAAAAAAATATGATTTGTTTATTTATTTATATAACTTATCAGTTATGTAGTTCTTTTTGATATAATCTAACATACTTTCCTACCAAATGTTGCTTTTTACTTATCAAAATTCAAGGTCAAAGTAGCTATGTTAAATTAGCGGGTAGTGAATAAAATTCATAGAGAGTATTTAGTACAGTTTTTTAGTGTG
>NC_049982.1:27717794-27727952 GCF_000003815.2 Branchiostoma floridae
TTCGACAAGGAACAAACATGCAGTGGAAGACATCCCGTCCAAATGACTTCAACTCTTTGCGGTAACATGCATGTCGGGTAAACGACACAGCCACCAACTACAGGACTATGCACGCTAACCACTTATGTGACGGCCTTTCAAGGCCTTTCATCTGACATCTGAGGAAAATGTTTTAAAGATCATCTCTTGATAGGGGAGGTCATTTACAGCTCCTAAGGGTGGGATGGTTTCAATCAATCAATCGTTCGCATGCATCAGAAGTTGATGCGTGGCGGCTACAGACAGCTCGGACAGTTCTCGCCACGTTGTTCTGCACTAGGTGTAGACAGTCCAGTCGGATCTGGGGACCCCCAGCTCCTGGAGTGTGTTGAAGACCTGATATTCCCATCTCCCTCTAGGGCGGCCTCTAGGGCGCTTCTATGATGGATAAGGGTCAGATGTTATCAGTTTAATCACCTCTTGTGTGGGGGTTGCTCTGAATGCATGAACTAAGAAAGTCAGCCGTTGTTTGGCAATTCTGGCACTGATTGGCGCCTGTTTTGTTGTAAAGCGGATCGATTCGTTTGAGATGAAATCGTGCCAACGTATGCCTTCTAACCTTCTGAGGCATTGGGTGTCGAAAGCATACAGTTTTTGTGCTAGAGACTTTGTTAGGGTCCACGTCTCCGCCCCATATAGAAGGACGGATAGGACCAGGGTGTTGTAAGTCTTCAGCTTGGTCGTTCTGGACAGTTGTTTACATCGCCAGACTCGGTCTAGTGAGGCAAAAGTTGCTGACGCTATACCCAATCTCCTCTTTTGGGATGATTTACTGCTTATCATTTACCTGAAGTTATAATCTGTCTCATTTGTTTCATCAGTTGAAGATAGTAAATTGTCTTTCCGAAATCCCCGAGATCTCTCCAGGCTATGCACAAATTGTTAAGCGATTGTAAAATGTCAGGATGTGCAGTGTCCTCCCCATAGATACTCCGCTCCATCTGCAGTGACTGTTCATAATAGCTGACCGACTTTCTGTGATCCCCAAGGTTGCCCCAGGCCTTACCCAAGTTGTTCAGTGAAGCGGCGATATAAGGATGCGCAGTGTATTCACCATAAGCAATTCTCATTATCTGAAGCACCTGTTCATAATAGTCGATTGCTTTTCTGTGAACCCCAAGGCAACTCCAGGCGTTACCCAAGTTGTTAAGTGACGCGGCGATATTAGGATGTGCAGTACCCTCATCATAGATACTCTGGTTCATTTTTAGTGACTGTTCATAATAGGTAATCGCCTTTCTGTGATCGCCAATGAGACTCCAGGCTCCTCCTATGTTGTTAAGTGAGCTGGCGATGTCAGGATGTGCGATGTCCTTACCATAAATAACCTGCTTCATCTGCAGTGACTTTTCATAATAGCTGACCGCCTTTCTGTAATCCTCAAGGTCACTCCATGCATTACCCAAGTTGTTAAGTGAGCTGGCGATGTCAGGATGGGCAGTGTCCTTGCCATAGATACTCCAATGCATCTGTAGTGACTGTTCTAAATAGCTGACCGCTTGTCTGTGGTCCCCGAGGTTTCTCAAAGCTGCACCCAACTTGTTAAGTGTGGTGGCTATGTCAGGATGTGCAGTGTCCTCACCATAGATCCGCCATGTCATGTGCAATGCCGATTCATAATAGCTGACCGCCTTTCTGTGATCCCCAACGTTACTCCAGGCTCCACCCAAGTTATGAAGTGAGCTGGCGATCTCAGGATGTGCAGTGTCCTCACCATAGACAATCCGCCTCATCTGTAATGACTTTTCATAATAGCTTCCCGCCTTTCTATGATCCCCAAGGTTACCCCAAGCATTACCCAAGTTGTTAAGTGAGCCAGCGATGTCAGGATGTACAGTACCCTCTCCGTAGATACTCCATTTCATCTGCAGTGCCTGTTCATAATAGCTGATCGCCTTTTTGTGATCACCAAGGGTCCTCCAGGCTCCACCCAAGTTGTTAAGTAACTCGGCGATATCGGGATGTGCGGTTTCCTTACCATAGATACTCAGCATCATCTGTAGTGAATGTTGATAATAGCTGACCGCCTTTTTGTGATCACCAAGGGCGTTCCAGGCGCAACCCAAGTTGTTAAGTGAGTTGGCGATATCGGGATGTGCGGTGTCCTCTCCGAAGATACTTTGTTTCATCTGTAGTGACTGTGCATAGTAGCTAACAGCCTTTCTGTGATCCCCAAGGCTCCTCAACGCGAAAGCCAAGTTATCAAGTGAGGCTGCTACATCACGGTTTGCAGTCTTTTCACCATATTTCGATAAACAGTTATGTAGCGTTTGTTCTGAGCATGTCTTAAGATTTTCGAAATCGCACAGACTTTTATATACCTCTGCTTTCAACTTTGAAGAATTGTCAAAGAAGATTGGTGGTTCTTTCACCGCCTGAGAATTGGTCAGCTGTGAAATAAAGTGCTTCAGGGGTCTTTCTGTATAATAATATCTCATGAGCTGTTTTGGATTTGAGATGTAAAACACTTTCCGTAATTTCTCCTCAATGCCCGTATCGGTGGACATTGACCATAAGACTGACATGTTTTCCACTTGACCACGATTGTTCATGTATGTCCGCAGCCTCAGTTCTGCTGAGATACTGACCAGCACCATTAAGTGGTGTGCGTTTTCATTATTGAAGACTCCACTGTTTCTCAGGTCCTGAATAGTCTCCCAGACTGTGGTCAGTTGTATGTTATGAAGTAGCGCCAAAAAGGATACAGCAAGGCTTGAAAAACGATATATTTCTTTCTTAACATTCCGCAT
This sequence comes from Branchiostoma floridae, assembly GCF_000003815.2. Lineage (NCBI taxonomy): Eukaryota > Metazoa > Chordata > Leptocardii > Amphioxiformes > Branchiostomatidae > Branchiostoma > Branchiostoma floridae. The sequence continues at coordinate 27,720,584 of NC_049982.1, forward strand.
TTTGTCAGTGAGAGCCTTGGTTTGAAAAGTTGATACATTATCACCCAATAAACTAATTGCCATTACCAGCGGAACTCTGCTGTTATTGTCTTCAAAATGCTGAGTCCATAACGACCTGTACTCATGTACCAAGCCCTGTTCTCCTGTGATAAAAGACGTATTTCCCAGTATGCTAGCGAGATGGTAGCCTTTCTTTAAATAGACAGTAAGGTCGTCTTTTAGAAAGTTGGTCATATTACTTGGTGTGCGGATGAGTTCGCTTGTTCCTGTGCTGCTTTTACCCCTGCCCAGTGGAGTCTTACATGCTTGTGGCATGGCTCCATCGAACGCAAAACCGCGCGGTGTTACTGAGTCATAAAACCAGCTGTCTAGTGGGTTGCCGGAATAGAAATCATTAAGCGACTTAATCCCCATGGCCGGGAGAATGGTTTCTCCCATATTTATCACCTTGAGATGCAGATAATGAGTGAGGTTGCGGAAATAGCTCACATTAGGCTCGGTTTCCTCCTCTACCAAAATGGCAAACTCCAGATCAGAGTATGGAGTTACCAACCCTGTGGCTTGTGAACCCAGGCCTATCATGGCGTACTTACAGGGAGGGGGGCCCATTATCTCCATACATTCATCTACAAGGCCAGCTATGAACACTTTGCGGTGATGAACAATTGTCTGACACAATACTTTGATTGCTTTCACCCTCTTCATCTCCACCTCTTTTATCTTTGGGTCCTCGTCATCAAGGCTATAAGGGTCTACTTCTGGTTCAATTCTTTTAATCTCTTTTTCTACATAGTCCCTATCGGCCTTCAGCATCAATTTGTGCTTATCTGTATCATCACTGTCTACCGTCTGTTCGATCTTTAGGACTTGCTTAACAAATGCTTGAGTTATGTCCTTGATTGCTTCCTCTATATCTTCTCTACGCGATCTCACCAGTGCCGCATTACAGAGTGCTGCAGCCTTGGTGAAATCACCTCCGTCCTTTGACTGGATTCCTCTCTTCAGATAGACCTTGCCCAACATGGATAGGGGCTCTGCCTCCTTCCTATGGTGACCTGTAAGTTGAAAATCATTAGTCGTAATTTTGTATTTACCTAATCTTCTTGATGATTTTATATTTGCATTGGCATTTTGTTAACCAACGACTTAACCCTATTCAGACCGGGGGGGGGGGGGCTTTTGAGGGCCGCGCCAACTTTGATTTCGTATAACGCCAGAACGGCTTACGCTAGAGACACCAAATTTGAATTTTACGAAGTTTGACAAATTTTTCATTTTTTCGTGTTGCCATGGCAACCGTTTGTTGACATGCAGTTTTGCCAAAAATCACTATTTTTGGTTCTAACAATGTATTTTTCACATTTATTTCCTATATTTCTGCTATTTTGTTACATAGAGTCCATTCCAAGTCACCATGAGGGTTTTTAGGTGAAATTTGTAATAAGTCTGAATTATTTTGAATAAAAGACCATCTAAACCACAATAATTGAATTATTTAAAAAAGATGACTAACAAAATACTGATCTATTTGAATTGCTTTGAATATTTTAGAAACATTTTGAAAATAACTTTGCAAAAATATCTTTATTTAAAATAATTGTGAAACCTCTGTGTGATACTTTCACATTTACAAATATTTACAAATATTTGTAAACTTTGCCAAATGGTCAAATTAGTTTATTGCTCCCATAAAAGTAAGCCTTCTTGTTACCCTTGTATATTTTTTGATTTCATTGCTGGGCCCTAATAGATCGTTTGTGGTGGGCCATTGTTGCATCGCACCCAACCATACTTTGCATACATTGCTATCTTCCTAGCCCACTGACCCATTTACAAAATGTTACAAAAAATGGTAGAAAATGGTAAATAATGGTAGAATGCTGTTATCATTATTTAGAAACCATTAGGAGTATCCAGTTCCACATCATAAATATTTCCAAAGTTTTACAGGACTGGGGGAATATTTATAAAGTTAAAATAGTGTTAGAAATATTTCTGAAGTATCAAATGTCCTAGACGTATAATTACAAAACTTCAAAATCAATTCTAAACAATGGCAACAAACATCCACACAGTGACGTGGAATCGACTCTAAATAAAATCTTATATTATTTAGCATATCTTTCATAATTATATATGCATAAATTATGCCAATTTGATGACGTCATCAGCCCAAAATCCAAGATGGCGGACCGTATGGCCAGATCAAGAATAACAAGCTAATTATCCCTTAAAATTTGTAACTACCTGGTATTTTTTTATCAAAAACCATCTAAATGAATGTATTTAGTCTATTTCCAGTGACTTTTGTGATTATTTGTTGCAAAAAAGGATTTTTTAAAATTCAAGGTGGTGGATATAATATGTCGGAGCCCAACCGGTATCTTAGATGTTCATGACGTCATTTCATGACGTTATTTTGACGTCATTGATGTTGCTATTGGCAACACAGGTCGTAACAAACATTATCCATCTATCTGCACTTGCTGTTACATTTTTGGAGCAAAACTTGAAGTTTTCTGAGAATACCCTTTTTTCATGGGTCCGGGAAATAAAATCAAATTGTTGACGTCATAATTACGTCATATAACGTCATCGTATCGTCAAACGTCATATACTTGTCAGATATTATGTCAATATTATTTCCTATAAAATTGGTGGCCACAAGACACGTCGTTCAAGAGTTATTAGGACTTAGAAGTGGAGGGCTTCAAAAGCACCCTCCCGGTCCAGGGATGACCAAAAAAGCCTGGTCTGAATAGGGTTTAAACTTTCGTGGTTAAACTACACAAAAGTCGTAGTCATCAGTGTTTTTATTTGCCTTATATGAAAGGATTTTATGGCGATAACAATTAAAGTTTATATAGATAACACAGGTTTGTAGTGAACATAGTTTCGCAAAGAAGGATCGTTCACCATTTAAAAGTAGGTATAACGTTATATAACTAAATGCATACTTAGTCTCACCTTGGACATGAACAGACTTGAGCGCGCTTGCAAAGCTTTGTTCTGCTTTGTCCAGGTCTCCAGTCTGCAGGGCTCTGGAGCCATCCTGTAGGTGTTCTTGGTATGTACTGTAAAGATGTCATAATTAAAACTATTACGAAATGCTTTATCATTATTATATGTTTTGAAATAAAATATCTACTAGCATATCTAATATCCATCTAATAGTTTGTTCCTCTCTTCCTGAGCTAAATCTGCCACGTCTTTTAATATCCTCTGATGGAACAGAGCCAGATGTATACAATTTGCTAATTTATTATGCAAATTAGATACCTATTCTCTCACATCATGTCAATCATTACGTAACTACCAAAGGTCATGAGTCATTCCCTTTCAAAATCTCAAATGTTACCCGGCTGCAAGTGGGGCACAAGACATCCCACATACCAGTAGGCCACCAGGAGGTCCATAATAAAACATGTACTACGCTTTTCCCTAAAACTGACCACATACTGAATATCATAAAAATCCACCCACAGGTTATTGAGTTGTCTGGGCATATCATTTGCATTGGTAATTAGCATCCAGGCTAGGTTCAACTTCCCAGTTTTTCATTACACTACTATGCAGATAATTCACATGTAAGAGTCACTATCATTTCCAATATTTGTGGAAAACTAAACTTAAGAAATCGGTGGTACTAACTTGTCATCGTCAACTCTCGGCTTTTCCGCTTTCTGCAGTTCCGCTTTCTGTGGGGCACTGAAGAGGAATAACAAAATGCATCATTTTATCATTCCAACACATTTATATATCTTAAAGAATAGTCGAAATTAATAACAAAGAAGCAACAGCCTCTGTACCTACCCGTGTAGACGGCGCATTCCGTCAATAATGACGTCACTTGAGGCAGCTGAGAATGAAGAGAAGTGGTCCTTCCGTCCTCTGACGTTTTGTTGTCGTTGTTTTCCAGCTGACTTCACTTTTATGTTTTTTGTGATGATGTCCTGCCTGATTTTTGCTGTGTACAGTAAGCGATGGACAATGGCAACTGTTCCCTGAACGTTGTTACACCGCGCCAGTGCCGTGTTGTACAGAGCAGTAGCTCTGGTCAAGTCTTTAGTGTCTCCAGTTTCTGTTCCTCTTTTCAGGTACACGTCACCGAGGCTTTTGATCGCTTCTGTTTCTAACGTGTTGTTGTCGTTTACTATTCCCTCTACCATTATCTGTGCGTATCCAACCAGCACAGAGTCTTTTTTATAACAGGCAGCCCGTTTCTTGTCCAGGTTTTGAAACTTTTCGGCCACATTTGCAGGTGTAGTCGACTCCTTGTCTTCAGTTTGTTGTTCCTTTTCCTGTGACCCCTTTGACGTCACTCCTTGTAATAGTCTCTCTGCGTACTCGTACCGGTGTTCTATACCTTCTCCCTGATCCCGATGGCGACACCGGACCATAGCAACCACGTAAAACGCCAAGGCAATGCTAAACTTCCGCACATCCTTGTCGAGTATTCCCTTTTCTAAGTTCACGTCGCCTAGACTTTTAAGCAGCTCTACTTCTGCTAACCTGTCCTTGTCAGCCACGGCGTCCACCAGGGCACGGAGGTAGCCTGTCTCCGCACGGGCTAGTCCGTACCTCCTGCCCTTCGCGTCCGCCTCACCTAGTTTCTCACAGACCCTCAACATGGTGAAGTCGTGCTGTCTTAAAGGAAGATCTCCTTATAGCCACGGGTACTGGTGTCCCTCTTAGTTTCATAGGCGTGACGTGAATACAAAAGGTGTCACATTATTCCGAACATTACGTCATTCTTAATTCAGAGGTTAAAGTTGAAGCGCACTAAAAAGATAGCTTTGCAAATGCTTGTAAGTCGTAAACATATCAGGTTACCTTTCTACCTGCACAAAATGTACAAAGTGCTCAGCCCAGACAAAGAAATCACCTGTTATTGCAAGTCTAGTCATGAAAGTATCTCATTTGCTCCCCCAAAACAAATAGTGTTTGCGTCTTCCCTGACAATAGTCCACCGTATTGGACACCACCTTGCTTTGTCTAATGTTGGAGCTCAAAAGAACCTTTTGTTTCCTTGTCACGCAACAAGGTCGTTATTCAAAGGCAGTGATGTAGTTATGCTAACCTCCTTTTGTTAGGTCTGGTGTTCTGACGTACTGAGTTCATCTCATTTACATACAGCAACGCGAGAAGGTATTAGCTGTCTCGGGCTCGGGTGGGGGCTGTGTGAGTGGAGTTGCAAACCTGCCATGGGATTCCCCTGTTGTGGGATTTACCGACAATGACGTGACAGTTTCACAATAAAGTCAGGTATACTCTGGGTTTCCATGTAGTTCTTATGTAATCAACATCTGCATTTCGCGGCAGCTGCGTCTTATCAGATGAAAAAAGAAGCCCATGTCAGTCTTAGTTTCTCACCATGACTACGACACTAGCCTGAACATTATACCAAGTCCTTGCGCTCCTTCCCCCATATTGCGTTGCCTTTATTTGCAATATTTGTCATATCTAAAAGAACATAATTCGAAATTGCGACTTTTCATTGCCAGCAACGTCAGATCGCTAGTTTAAATTTGATATACTGAATGAACTGGGAACGTAAGAAATAAATTAATTATAAATTGATGATTTATTGAACATAGGAATAAAAGACTTGTTGGTTGCGATGGCGTGTTTTAACCCTTCAATCAATCCCACATGCTCAAATTTGAATATGTAGGTATCTTGCTTTAAATTTACTTTGCTGACCTTGTATTTTTCACCCGTCCGCATTGTATTTGGAGTCTGTGGACTATGTCAACTATAAGGTTTACCTGCCGTGGTTTAGTGCATACAACACTTAAAATGTATATCTATACCAAATTGACGATAGGTAAAATGTTTATCTGATCATGTTTTATACATGGCAGTGAGTATGGATTTTTGTGTAAATACAAATATTGTTCAGCACCAAGGACAGGTCGCATTCCGGATCGGATGACTGAGCCCTTGTATGAAGGTAAGAACCTCCTTACCAATAAATGACATTTATCAGACGCAGGTCTTCTGCAGTAGGACCTTTATGCATATATTCAGATTTATTCGCCTGGCAATCCATACTAGACTTTCAGTTATCTGCTTACAAAGACGGCTCCTTCAATCCTTCATTTCATGGATCAAAAGCGTCGCCTAGCAATGTTTACTACAACTGCAAAAGTTCGAAATAGGCTGCAATGGGCATTTGGTTGCAAAGCATTGTGCTGTGCACGGCGTGATCCACCCTGTACCTTTCCTTGAAATGTATGACCTCTGGCCAAACCACGTTTCTTAAACACTGAGCGTGCACATAAGTAATTTTTTTTCTAAACGACTACGCCTTACAAGAAATATTGCAGTTAAAGTGAACATTGCCAGGCGATGGCTTCGTTCCAACAACATGAATACTCTATAGGGGAAGGTTTCACTTATAACTTAAGTTTTTTGGCATATAAGTTTCTAACTAATCAGACCAGTTGTTCACACAAAAGTAGCTCATATTGATTTACGAGTTTTATTCACACATAAACACACACTCGCACAAGAAGACACATGTACCTGTCCTTACCGTTAAACATAACACATGTTAGACAAGCTAACACAGCTAGCTGTGAAAAGTGAACTAATACCGAATCCGGTAACAGGGTGATATGAAGTAACTGATGTCATGCAGTTTTAGTAGACCTATGTATTTTTAACCTCCATGAAACGTAGATTTTGTAGTGACTGCTGTTTGTATGTCCGGGAGATGTCCGCCGTGTCTATTTAAAATATAACTAGAGAACGCCTTGATGTTTCGTATATGGGTAGGTCTTCATAAGACAATGAAATATGTTTGAGGTTACATTGATTATGTGAGTAGGGTCATATGTAACGTTAGGTTGGGAAAAATTCTTTGGCTCTCATTTTTTATATATTGAACGTTTGATGGTTGTTTGAGTAGTGTATTATAGTGGTATGTGTTGGTGGAAGGCGGTTGATTGTGTTATGCTGATCCAAACACCCCGGCTGTTGGTAACACGATCCCATTCCTCACCCCAAAGATCCCCAAGTAACGTTGGTCTTAATGTTTGTATTTGAACAGTGGGATGGATTTTTCGATTTGGTTGAAGTTGGTGGAATAGAGACAGTTGCGCCACGAAATGTAAGTAAACAGCATGTGGTTGATTATACGTGACTGATGAGAAGTCAGAAGTTCACACGTGTTATTTGGTGTCATGAGCACGTTCACCCGGAACGTACTGCGCCTGCGCGAACCCTGGTGTTTTGGGGCTTGGTTTGGTCAACGTTGCATTGAAATCCCGCTTGTTGCACAGTATATGTTAGAGACATGGTTTCATGCAAAACGTACACGGGATTTTACCCTTATATACGCACGTACTTTCTTAAATGCGGCCCT
>NC_049982.1:27728052-27730035 GCF_000003815.2 Branchiostoma floridae
TCATCACGCAGAAGAAATTATATATGCATCGCTGGTATAGGAATTCGAATGCAGATAAGCATAACTGTGGTTATGTTAATATGTAACAATTCTCCACGACTAGTTTTTTGGGGCGTCTGCGTTTTCACAGTTGTATATTTGCCATATGCGAGTTATGTTCACCACAGAGGACACAGGTCATGGTTCCATAATCCATGAAATGAAACACAACAGAATAAGACAATAGTCAATAATCATTTCACAGTGACGTGACATCGTCAAACTTAGTTTGTTTTCGATAATGAAACCGTATGAATTCATGCAATAGACATTTGAAAACAAAACATTGACAATACCCATTCAATACGAACAATTATAATCTTATATTCATTATCCAGTCCTTCTCACAACCTTCGTTATCACTTAATTTTCAGACATATGTTGTTATAATCTTTCTTTTTGCACATGCTTGCATTACTTTTCGGGTGACGAGACATTGTCATCAAATTATGATGTTACATTTTTAGACCAAATATCAGAATATACAGTGTACACATTGCAACACGCAACTAAGATGATCCCATTTACATGTATATTACAACAAAGCTGTACATGGAGAAAACTGGATCTGGATAACACTGTGATAAAAGCCATTGCTTTTTATCTAGGTATCATAGCATACAACACAGTATGTTATTAAATAATATCTGTACATAATATAGAGTAACTCGGATCTCTTCATGAGTATTATAAAGTGAAAATCAATCTTGACTTACCACTGAAATATCAGACGGAACTAAGGGCAATATACAAGCGACTTTATATGTACAATAAGGTTCTGTTACTCTATTGTATGGTTTAAAAAGTCAAATTTCATTGATCCACACAATGAAAAAATATCTAGTTAGGGTAAGATGGGTCTATTTGACTGGATCATGAAAAAGTCAAATTTCATTGATCCACACAATGAAAAAATATCTAGTTAGGGTAAGATGGGTCTATTTGACTGGATCATGAAATGAACACACCCGGTATGTTATATATAGTCTAGCCAACCCCTTAGACGTTACAGTGCATGCTCAGTGGATTATTTTATAGTTTACATTCAAACATGTTTTCATTCTCATGGAGGAGACAGACCCAGTTGCCTTCTGCCATTTTGCAATCATCACATTATACTAAGTGTTGTTCTCAGAACTGATCTATGGGTTTTAATATTATTAGAAGTCTCATATTATTACAGAGAGTTGCCCCGAGAAAGCTTTAATTTGATTTTATAACCATCAAACCTATACCTTAAATTTTGATATTTGCAAGACATATACATCAAGTACACCTGTACCTATGATCATATGTAGCAAGCTGTTTAAAATGTCCACATACCTATTCTAAAACACATAGAAGACAACTCGTATTTCACGGCAGTAAGAAGTGTCTGATATGTACATCACCTTGAAGCAGAATGGGGATCTTTAAGCCTTAGTTTCCGACCTCTACCCTAATCTTCAAGGGGTGATCAGTAAGTCCTCGGTCTCACCCGGAAATAAGTATATCATGGTATAGTATGTTATGATTACCAATAACCATCAAATTTCATTTCATTGTGGTCATTTGACTACTTTTTAGTTGACGTCCTTAAACATCAGCAGGTAAGTGTCGAGAACAATATAAATCGCGCTTACAGCGGCCCGCCCAACATCCAACCGACCTTTCCTGCTGGGAGCGGCCAATTATAACCCAGGGCAGCGGAGTTTGCGTTACACAGACCAAATAAGGGAGAACAAAGCTGTGTGAGTCGTGTTCCTCATGCAATAAAATATATGAAGACCTTACACGCAAAGTATCGATCGCAGTGGTCTTAGTAGACATTCATAAAAGCCTTTATTCTTTACAATTATGCTCGAAAGTTTGGGTTGTGCACCTTACTTCTGGGTGAGGCAGTCATCATGCCCTCGTACAGTCTTTCGTCGTCAACAATAACAGACGCATACAACGAGATTGAGG
>NC_049982.1:27733953-27735255 GCF_000003815.2 Branchiostoma floridae
GGCAGGTCAGCTGCGAAATAATGTGCTTCAGGGGTCTTTCTGTATAATAATATCTCATGAGCTGTTTTGTATTTGAGATGTAAAACACTTTTTGTAATTTATCTTCAAAGCCTGTATCGGGCGACATTGACCATAAGGTCGACATGTTTTCCACCTGACCACCATTATTTATGTATGTCCGCAGCCTCAGTTCTGCTGAGATACTGACCAGCACCATCAAGTGATGTGCGTTCTCACCACAAACAACTCCACTGTTTCTTAGCTGCTGGATAGTCTCCCAGATTGTGGTCGGTTGTATGTTATGAAGTAGCGCCCAAAAGGACACTGCAAGGCTTGAAAACCGATAAATTTCTTTCTTAACATTCCGCAGTTCGGCAGTGAGATCCTGGGTTTGAAAGGTCGATTCGTTATCAACAAGTAAATTAATTGCCATTACCAGTGGAACTTCCCCATTATTGTCTTGAAGTTGCTGAGTCCATAACGACTTGTACTCATCTACCAAGCCCTGGTCTCCTGTAATAAGAGACACATTTCCCAGTATGGTAGCAAGATGGTAACCTTTCTTTAGATGAAGAGTGAGGTCTTTTTTTATAATGTTGGTCATATTTTTTGGTGTGCGGATGAGTTCGCTTATTCTACCCCTGCCCAAGGAAGTCTTGCATGCATTTGGCATGGCTCCATCAAACGCAAAACCGCGCGGTGTTACTGAGTCATAAAACCAGCTGTCTAGTGGGTCATTTGAGTAAAAATCATTCAGAGATTTAATCCCCATGGCAGGGAGAATAGTCTCTCCCAGATTTATCACCTTGAGGTGTAGATAATGAGTGAGGTTACGGAAATAGCGCACATTATGCTCGGCATCGTCCTCTACCAAAATGGCAAATTCCAGGTCAGAGTATGGAGTTACCAATCCCGTGGCTTGCGAACCCAAACCTATCATGGCGTACTTACAGGGAGGGGGGCCCATTACCTCCATGCATTCATCTACAAGGTCAGCTATGAAAACTTTACGCTGATGAACCAGTGTCTGACACAATGCTTTGATTGCTTCCACTCTCTTCATCTCCACCTCTTTTATCTTTGGGTCCTCGTCATCAAGGCTATAAGGATCTACTTCTTGTTCAATTCGTTTGATCTCTTCTTGTACGTAGTCCCTATCTGCCTTCAGCATCAATTTGTGCTTCTTTGTATCATCACTGTCTACCTTCTGTTCGATCTTTAGGACTTCCTTAACAAATTCTTGAGTTATTTCCTTGATTGTTTGTTCTGTATCGTCTCTACTCAATCTTACCATAGCTGCAT
>NC_049982.1:27736030-27737995 GCF_000003815.2 Branchiostoma floridae
CTGTAGTGGAAATCATAAATTGCAATTTTGCATTTACTTCTTCGTTTTAGGAAACAAGTCTTCGGAATGCTATAATGATTCTATATTTTGATTTGCACACTTTTGTACGTGAACGAATTAATCAACATTGAAGCTAAACAGTACGGAGGTCGTAGTCATTAGTGCTCCTATTTGTCGTACCTTTTTTTAGGATAACATGGAAATACATATTATGTAGTAAACATAGTTTTGTGTCAACAAGAACCATGGATCTTGAACCATTAAAAGCACCTTCTTTCAACTTCTTTGAACTAAGTTCATGCTTAGACTCACCTTGGACATGAACAGACTTGAGCGCAGCTGCAAAACTTTGTTCTGCTGTGTCCAGGTCTCCAGTCTGCAGTGCTCTGGAGCCATCTTGTAGGTTTTCTTTGTATACACTGTGAAGATGTTATCATAAGATAAAACTACATGTATTACGAAGTGATCTATCATTCAAATGGTATCCAATATATAATATAGTATACAGCGCCTCTGAGCTAAAAGTGATTAACCATGGATACAAAATGCAATATCAAAAGATTTCTGAAATTGAATATTCAAACGTTGGATAACCTGGAATTTAAAACTTCGCTAAACGTTGATTACCAACATAGTATGAAACCCCCGTTATTAACACCTGGATGTTTTAGTATTTTATATACCATGGAAGTGAAAAGCCATTAGCATATCTGATATCTCTATAGTATACTCTTCTGTCATCTGTCACATATTTGAAAGTCATATGATGGAATTAATTTTCATAACTCCCTCGCATAATGTAAATCATTATTGACCTGCCCAAAGTCATCAAAATCCGTCAACTCCTTCTCTTTGAAACCCATACGATTCCTCAAAATCTGCTAGGGGGACAACAATATACCACTTATTTATGAACCCAAGGGGTAACGTTATTTACCGTAAAGGGGCATGTCCAGGGCACGGAATAAGAAACCGGAAGTTCTGCAGCAGGCCACCTGGCAGTCTATCTACTTGTACTTCGATTTTGTCTACACCAGTAGGTTAACAAAGTACAATGCAGATAATTTACATTTAAGAGTCATTTTAAACACCTGATGATGATGTGAAAACTAAACAAACAAGAGTTCGTAGACCTCAGGCCTGCATAAAATGTATTGGGTGTCTGTAGACCTATTGTGTATTTTTTTTCCTTTTCGTCCCTGGTTGCGTGGTTGGAAAAGTGAGATTTTTACCGTGTTGGTTGTGCACCATGTGCAAAAGTCTGAAATTCTATTTTCAGAATGTGTAAGTTTGGGCATGGATGAACATTATCTATTTTGGATTTCTTACGCATGTAACCAACCACAGTACCTTAAAATTATTGAGACGACTTTTCCTACCTTTTCTGGTCTCAGATGGCCCATGTAGTTATTCTGTCACATATGATATATTCAGTACTGACATCTTCCTATTTCAATGTACTGACATAAAGCAGCTGCTAAATCTCCTTATTGTACCAATCATATTCATTAAAGATTTATTTCTAGAGTGTTATCGCACGCTCCAGCTGAAGCAAACTTTTTTGCGTCTTTACCTTAGATTTCATCCAGTATTTTGCTCTCTAGAACTTTCTAAACGTAGTTATATATATCTTGAGAGTTTTTAGCTACTCCAGACCTCGGGGGTAAGAGAAATACGCCGATACAAGTTTCGCGAAAAACCCAAGCCGAGTTGGAGTCAGACATCATGGCGGACGACTTTGATCTCGGTGACCGGCTTTATGCCACACTTGGACTAACGCCGGCAGCCTCCCGAGAAGAAATCTTGGACGCGTACAAGAAAGAACTCATCGCATATGAATCAACAGCTAAGAACAGCCGAAAGACCAAGGTCTTCAAGGAGGTAGGCAAAGCCTTTTCTGTCCTCTCAGACGCGTCACGTAGGAAACAGTACGATGACAGCAACATTATCCCGGACACCCCAAAG
>NC_049982.1:27738848-27742354 GCF_000003815.2 Branchiostoma floridae
ACACAAGCGACAGAATACGTGGACGAACCACGTTGCCGGACCGTCATGTGATTTTGTTCCATCTTGGCACGAATGATGCGCGAGATACGCAGGACGCAACATCAGTCTCCGAGCGCTTCCGTAACTTGGTACACATAACGCACGAGAAGTACCCCCGCACTCAAATCGTCCGGTCTTGCATCCGGCCCAGAGATGACCCTGACCTCCAACAAGTAGGAGATAACGTCAACTCCTTTCTAAGGGTCATCTCTGAGGAAACCAAGTATGTACATCTGATTGATAATAGTAATCTGTCAGATATGGGACTGATCAAGCGACGACTCTACAGCCATGACGGGTACCATCTGAACAGATTTGGGATACGAGTACTGGCGGCCAATATCAAAAGAGTAATCAACCCGTTGATAGGACTGGGACAATACACTAACAGAGGCGCTAGGCTCAATCAATCGCCTACACACAACCAAAGCCCCGTATCCCCCGGGATCTCCACAACGCACGGTCAGGGACAAAGGCCACACCCCATCGCTACATACGAGCGAGACTTCCCAAGGCTCAACCAAACGCTCGTAAATGGTCCATCAGTTACGAGAAACTATTCTGACGCTCTCAGACAAGGACAATCATCAAGTGCACCCCAGGCCACCGGGGCACCTGCTGCATCGAGACCCACACCCCTTTCAGGACCTCTACAGAGTGCAAGTCAAGGCCAGTCCTCGGGTGAACGTTTTGCACCGGCGGCTCAAGAATCTCCCCCGCCTGTGCGTCCGTTCTTCCGACCGAATCAGCCTTCAGGACCCTGGAGAAGCCCCCCTCCCCCGTTCAACCTGCCTCCTACACCGTGGGGATTCCTGCCGCCAAACGTCCAAGTACCCGGCCCACATTCACGGATGAACTCTCCTCCTTGGCCTTGGCACCCTGCCATGATGTGGCCACCAATGGTTACCAATAACATGTGGTAGGAACTTTCTAGTGATATTCTTGGCCTTTTTCAATTAGTAACGAAAATTCGGGGCTATCATTACTATGTCTACCAAATTGCGCCCATCAATTGTCTCAGCTACAGTATCGTAGAATAGTTTTATCATGTACATATAGTTGATATGCAATGTATTTTACCTAGTGCTTAGTACGATTATTATACATAATTCACCGTATATATGAGTATATATAAAGTAACGGAGTTTTATCATTGGTTCAGCTTAACATTTTAGCTATGACATTTTAGATCTTGTTACTCTCATGAGTTAAAGTATTTTGATGATTAAGGTAAAGACGCAACTCTCTTGAAAATCTCATTGATGAAAATGTTCAATGGCGGAAGCAAATGCTTTGCCGCCTGGAATGTTCACGGCCTAGGTTCTAAATTAGAAGATGTAGAGTTTTTAGACGAAATTCGCAAATTCGACTTCTTTTCGTTACTTGAAACATGGAGCACTCAAAACACAAAAATCAACATCGCTAACTATAGTTATTTTCATCTATTCAGAACAAAAAGCAAACGAGCGAAACGCTCATCAGGGGGAATTATATTTTTCTATAAAAACAAATTCAAAAATCATGTCAAAAAAGTACCTTCTAAGTCGACTGATGCCCTCTGGGTAAAGATAGACCGTAACGTCTTAGGACTTACGAAAGATCTTTTCATATGTTCAGTTTACCTAAGCCCAAGCGCTTCTTCTACTCATAAAAATGCCGATAACCATATATTAGACATACTAGAAGAGGAAATAAGTAGATATAGTTCAGAGGGGTTCGTCTTATTAGGGGGAGATCTAAATGCGCGTATTGGTAACCTACGTGATTACGTGGATAGCGAAATTAACATCGACGGTTTTCCCGCCAGCTCCTCGAACCAAGTTAGTGATAGGCAATTTATGGATAAGTCACCTCCAAACAAGTTTGGCCGGCTTTTGAGTGAGCTTTGCATACAAGCAGACCTCAGAATATTAAATGGCAGGGTGGCTGGGGACCTGCAAGGTAACTATACCTGTCACCAACCAAACGGTAGTAGCACGGTCGACTACATAATTTCCAGCCAATCGTTTCTGCAAAACATTTTATTATTTCAAATTCATCCGCTAACTGTCTTTTCAGATCACTGCCTGATATCAGTCTTCATTAAATCAAACACAGACCATCAAAACCAGCATGAAAAACAACAAAAGCGTAAAAGAAATCCCGCTCCAAAACGATTTCATTGGGATGATAAATCTGCACAGAAATTCAACCACATCCTTTCTCAATCTCATTTTATCGATAGACTGAATTCACTCTCATCACAAAATACGAAGGACACAAAATCTAATGGAGAAATAGAAGCCTTTGTTTCAGAATTTAGTTCAATCCTGAGAGACGTTGGTTTCAAATCCCTATCAGTACAGATAACTAAACATAAGAAACACCCGCAGCTACGACAAAATAAACAATGGTTTGACAAGAGTTGTAACGAACTAAAACGTGAAATAAAGAACCTAGCATATTTACTATCCAAACAACCATTTAACTCCGACATAAGGGGAAGATATTTCAAAAGAAAGAAAGAATTTAAAAAACTGATAAAAAAGAAGAAAACAGACTTTCACAAACAAATCATGACCCAATTGTCTTCCCTCAAAGACAAAAATCCAGGCGCCTTTTGGAACTTAGTTAATAAGCTAAAACCGACGAAAACGCAAGAAAATAATCAAATCTCAGAAGAAGAGTGGTTTGAACATTTTAGCAATTTAGACAAACTCCCTAATAATGGTACAAACGACTCTCCAATTCCGGAAAACGATCAACTAAATCCGTCGTCCTCCGCTACTAATCCATCTGTTCTAGATTCCCCTATAACTTCAGAAGAATTATATAATGCCATTTCAAACCTCAAGAACAATAAATCGAGTGGAAATGATTTGATCTTAAATGAAATGTTGAAATTTGGTAAATCGGTACTTCAAACGCCACTCCTGCAACTTTTTAACAATTGTCTGCAAAACGGGTATTACCCACAGGAGTGGTCCCTTAGCCACATTGTTCCAATTCACAAATCCGGCGACCCATCTCTCCCAGACAACTACCGCGGAATTTCCATAATTAGCTGCTTAGGTAAACTATTCTCCTCTATATTAAACAATCGCTTAGTTAGTTATGCCGAAAACAATAGTCTTTTCAAACCCCATCAGGCAGGGTTTAGGAAGAACTTTAGAACTACAGATAATCTTTTCGTGTTAAGTACATTAGTTAGCAAGTATCTAAGTAAAAATTCCCGTCTCTTTGCATGTTTCGTAGATTTTAGTAAAGCGTTCGACTCCGTCTGGAGAAATGGCCTCCTTTACAAATTAAACAAGTTAGGTATACAGGGCAACTTTCTTCGAACTATCAAAGACATGTATTCAAAAACTACAAATCGTGTGAAATACAGTCAAGGTCTGACTGAACCTTTTGTCACAAACTGTGGTGTCAGACAGGGTTGTAATTTAAGCCCAACTTTATTCAATTTTTTTAAGAGATATACATCTTCA
>NC_049982.1:27894618-27921460 GCF_000003815.2 Branchiostoma floridae
AACGGGGACAGAATAGAAACCCCGACATGAACGTCAAAACTATTAGAGTCTAATATCATGCTGAACATGAAAAGCGGTCTGTGGGCCGATGTGAGCTTTTCTGAATAAGCAAACTCCAGGTTCAAACAAGACGAAACAAACAATCTGCTTGGAGAGTAAGTTTTCCTTTAAGTTCGTAGTTTTATATGACTACATGACTTACAGAAATATTAACTAACTTAAAGCTTGTAGACGTCCTTAAGCTAAGAGATCGTATTTGACTACAAAGATAGAAGATTTGAACTCGTGGCCATAAGAGGCAAACTCAATAGATAGTTTTAAACAAAGCTTATAGCTAGATGTCCAAAGGTTAGGTGTGACAGGTCATCAAGTATAATATATATCGAGCTGCAGTGATAATTTCCCAAACTTATTCAGTAGTAGTAGTAGTAGTCCACTGTGTTCTGTTTTTGCAGTGGTCTGGACACTCTGCAGCTGCAGTCAGTCTTTCTTACACTCTCTTCACTTCATCTTGTTCATTGCGAGTCTTTTTATTCAATACCAAGTATAACTCTACAAATCACTCGGCATGTCTGTTTGTTTTTAAGTTATTTGGGGCTTCCGTAATTTGGGGCTTCCGTAGGATTGTTTAAACATGGAATGGCTAAATCAGATTCGAAAAAAAAAATATATGCAAATTTACTGCCATTTAGGATTCCGGCGCATATTAACAGGGCGCGCAAACAGTCTTCAACAGGGCGGAAAGATTGCTTCCGCCGATTCAGCAGTAGATCTGCATTTCAAAACACCAGGATGCTGTTCATAAGTGTTTCCCGCACCATTGCAATATTCAACAGTACTTATTTTGTTTTCGTCCGCCGTTTTGCCGTTAAAGAGGAAGGGGTGGATTTTCAAATACTGATTGGTACAAAAGGAAGAAATGAAAGCCACTGGTTGATTTTGGAAGAAGGTTTCATGTTTAGTTTAGTTTGATACAGCTCTCCATTAGTGACTGACATGTCATTATTCGTCCTGGAGTCCGGGTGATTTGTAAAGAATCACCTACTCAAGACGAAAGGATTTGTACCATCGCATAGCACACCATCGCAAGTGTGGTGGGTTCTTTAACCTGGGTGTTTTTAAACACGGGAGCTCCATTTAACGTTCTATCCGAGATCCTATAGTCGAAGCTAGATACTCATTTCACCTGAAAATTTGTGACGTACCTAGGCAAAGCAAGGTACTCATTTTCACCTGAGTAAAGTGAGGAAAGCCGTGTTAAGTGCCTTTCCCAGGGGAAACAAGATCCGTGACACGCCAAACACGCTGCCGCTGCGCCACGCAATCTCACTTTGAGGGTGATGCTGCGTTGATGAACCTTTAAACATGCGTATGCCTTCAGATTATTTTACCTTTTCAGACGTTGTGCACGTACGTCTTCCTTGTTATATTTCACCCATTCCACAGTTGTGGGTCGAAATATATTGTTTTTTTTTGGCGTTTCCCCTCCTTCTTCTTCAGTCAAATATTTAAGTCTATTCATTATGGTCATATTTTGGACCAACTGGCCTAAAATTTGGCATAAAGCTAGAGTGGGCCAATGCCCACTAGCTGTTCATTTCTAGGTATTGGCCTCTGAAATGGTTTTGTCAATTTTTTTGTACCCAGAAAGTATATAATGTCCCCGAAATTCGTTATTTGTCTTGAAATATGTCCAAAAAGTTTCGAACATATTTTTATATCATACAATGCATTAAAATGATTCATTTTTTTGTGATTTTCCCCATTATTTGTACCGACAATGTACAAACAATACAAACCATACCAAATACTGGATCTTACACACACTTAACAAGTACTTGTACCTAACATGTACAAAAAAATCATACCCAACACCAGATCTTTTACATATGAATCTTTTTATTATCATCAAAAAGAGACTTGAACACAAAACGTCTCTTGTTACGTGAATTTTGAAATGTAAATGACTTTTCAGTGCAACAAAGTTTAACATGCATGCTTGGTCTCTTCACAAAGGTGGATGTTCTTAATCAGAAACCTCTTCCAATTCTTCAGGTTTCCGGGTCTACCTTGTTCCGTTCAGAGAAGCACGGGTCCCGTATGTGGTTTTCCCTGCTTCTTCATCGTAGGTCACGTTTCTGCCGAAGAAAGAAAAAAAAATAGATTAACTCTCGCGAGAACTTGGTCACTCCGTGATCAAGATGGACTGATAGCCATCGAAAATTTGTCATCAAGGTATGTGTGTTTACCTGGGAAAATGGTCACTGGTTGATAAAAAATCCTATTAACTGTGTACGTACGTGACTGATGAATCTCTTCAACGAAAATAGATTAAAAAAAGAATGATTGCAAAATTAACCGCACAAATTGAGAACCAAACGTTATCAGAAATTCTAAAACCAGGTGTATACCCAATTGGTATGAAGGTTAGACATACGGGTAATAACATAATTGTGCAAGGTTAAACGGATAGATTTTGTCGACGGTCAGACATTTCATGTAGCGCCAACTACCTTTCGTGAGTTACTTGTGTCCAGTAACTGTCGTCACGATCGAGTCACTGATGAAATGAAGTGGATGCTACTTAAGACGTCAGACCGTTTCCATATTCTATCCAGGAACACTTGCCTTGCGTATACCCAACTCAACTAGGAGTTTCTATCTTAATTCTCAATTATAAAAATCCACCTTCTTTTGTCTTTCTCTGCGTCCCCCCCCCCCCCCGAAAAAAACAAGACAACTAATGTAGATATAGCCAACTTATTAAATAGTCTCCTGTATCTACAATATTCTCAATTATTGCCCCAGTCACGTGCATGTCTCCTGTGTTTATGCCACATATGTGTTTATCTAAGTAAACGTACTTGTAATAAGCCTTCGGATAAGAACTTTTTATTGTAAAACGGTACAATAAAATTTAAAAGTTCTTTTTAGTGTAAAACGGTACTTTTCCGAGGCAAACTAAATTCAAAATGTATTTTACAGCAGTAATGGCTTTCTTAGTGATTCTTATAATACAGAACGACCTGCGAACTAACCTTGTCTGTCATTTTCAGTTAGGCGGATTTCTTCTGCTTGGACATTGGTGGTCCGAGCCCAGACAGGTTCATACCCATCTTCTCCTCGGCATATGCAATGGCTTCCTCTAGGGGCATACCTTGGGCCATGGCTTGCCTTATCAGGGCCATCTTCTGTGAGGCGTAAGCAACGGCTTCTTCTCCGGACTTCCCTTGGGTCATCGCTTCCATTATCAGGGTCATAAAGTCGGGAGGAGGGGCATCGTCGGATTTCTTTTGCTTCTTGGACTGTGGTGGGCCGAGCATAGATGGATCTATTCCCATGGCCTCCATCATCTTCCGGTTGACGTATGCAGCAGCTTCTTCTCCGGACATTCCTTGGGCCCTGGCTTCCGAGAACAGGGCCATGGCTTCAGGTGGAGGGGCATCGTCGGATTTCTTTTGCTTCTTGGACTGTGGTGGGCCGAGCATAGATGGATCTATTCCCATGGCCTCCATCATCTTCCGGTTGACGTATGCAGCAGCTTCTTCTCCGGACATTCCTTGGGCCCTGGCTTCCGAGAACAGGGCCATGGCTTCAGGTGGAGGGGCATCGTCGGATTTCTTTTGCTTCTTGGACTGTGGTGGGCCGAGCATAGATGGATCTATTCCCATGGCCTCCATCATCTTCCGGTTGACGTATGCAGCAGCTTCTTCTCCGGTCATTCCTTGGGCCCTGGCTTCCGTGAACAGGGCCATGACTTCGGGAGGAGGGGCATCGCCAGGCGGCGGCGGAAGACCTCCATGCGGTGCGCCTTGGATGGAAACCGTTGCGACCACCAACAGCAGTGCTGGAATAAGCTTCAACGACAACATCATGGCTTCTGAACAGAAAAGAGAGATACTGCTTTAGAACATACACTTTTCCGGACAGAAATATTTAAGCTAACTCGTATCAGCGCGTGCACATGATGAAACTGGGGGTATGGTAAACTATAGTACAGAATATAGTAAGGTAGTGCAAACTATAGTAAGACAGTAAGTTAGACAATACAATACGTACTTTCAAATGGCCCTAAAACACGCCAGGGACTTTCTGTACTTGCCTCTCTGCAAATGTGGAGAAGAACACAGGCAACTGCCCTCCTTTTATACCAGTCCTCGCCTCGCAACGCAGCTACGGGATTCTCAGAAAGAGTTTAATGATCAATTTTCTATTCCAGGTCAAATGAAATTACTGCATCCGGAGGTTTAAAAAATGATGCGGGTTATTTTGCTTTAATGGCGACTACGACACGCAGAATTCAAAATGAGCAATCGGTTTCATCTCAAGCGAGAAATTACGGCAATATTTGGGGCTATATGCTACAAGGCTTATTCAAAATGGTTCTATATAAAACCATTTGCTGTTTGTCTTTGGATATGGGGATTTTCAGTTTTGTATTTGCGTTTTTTATATTTTGACGAGTATCAGAAACAACGGAGTTAAAAACTACTTAGTCGTAGAGAGAAAGCTTTAGGTCAATCTCAAAATAGGAACATGAACCACACTAGGCCATGTTAATTTGATTATATGGACGACATCCTCCAGGAACTACAAAACTGATGCGGCGCGCGAAAAGAAAAGTTTGCCCCCTCCCCAAATATTGCCTTCGGTAAAAAATCTAACTGGTCAGGAAGGTTGAACATAGTACTAAAGACACATATAGACACAGTATAGTTAACCACCAATTAGGTGTAGGAATCGGTACATTGTACGGGTACCGGGTAAAAAAAATTATTCTTGGACCGGTCCGAAAAAAAAACAGACCTGAAAAAAAAAACGGTTTGTGCGTTTTGGGGCTTATCGGGCCAAGAAATATAACAAGAGTAAATTCGAGTTTATAGTCATTTGTAACTTGTTCACACAGTCAAAGATACAGAGGCAATTAGCCTTGAGTACAAGAAGATTTAAAACGCTAGTAGGGGTGAGGGGAGGGGCGGATGCTCCACCAAACAGCTTCCTTTGCAACAAAACTGAACAGGACCTGTACCTAAAATTTCTGTACCCGGCCGGGTACCCATTCCTACCAACAATAGATTTTTTTTATTTATGCCCGTTTACATCTTGTTCTTTGACATTATATTTACTTTAACATTAGTTATCTGTTTTCTGATAGCTTTTTTTTCAATCGACGTCATATTCCTTCTCATCTAACAGCTGCTTTGCACGATCTTCAACTTTTTTGGACACAGCCGAAAATTGATGCCCGTGCGGATGCCATCCATATGTTCAAATTGACATGACCTTATAGTCGCGTGGAGTGCCTTTCCCAGAAACACATGTACAGCGCCAGCATGCAGACAGAAATTCCAGAACCCGTGACCTCTTGATCCCGTGCCCTTTAGCCCACCCACTCGCGTATTTGACGCCAATGACATTGTAATCAGCTGTTGATTGTAACACAGTACATCCCCCACACAAGGAAAAAGTATTTGGAAAACTACAACATTGGCGCCAACCAGTCCCCAGTTGTGACAAAAATATGGAAACTTTCCTAATGTATAAAGAGGCCAAGAAATCGAGAACTTGTTCCTGCTTTTTTTTTCAATCAAGTTCGTAGGGCCTGATGTTACCATCATAAAGATGAAGAGCGGCCCATAGCGATAACTGTAGCAGCTGTTTTCCCACATCAAGCTTAGACAAGCTTGACTTTACTGACTCAATAGGCGAAGCAGGTGGTACGAGCGTTTGTAGTATATCAGGCATAAAATATGTAGTCTCCTTTGTAGACAATGGTGCGACATTTTTATTTATTTATTTGAGGGGGCACTGGTTTGCTATTTTCAACACGCCACACTCTCTTATTCTTGAGCTCCTCAACCACCAAGCTTTACGTCTCATCTTAGATATAGATGGTCTCCCTTTCCTGAGATATACCGGTGTGACAGCGATCTCGCCCCCCCCCCCCCCCGGGGGGGGCGAAATCACTAGAGATCTAGGTATTAATTAGAATAACGCACATTTTGGTATATGCACCTGGCCAAGGGATATCTTCACCTCCAACATGACTGTTTTTTCTAGTATTTAGGAACTGATGCATTTATCCGTGTTTCTTAAGACTGGTACTTTACCAGTGTTTGTGTAGCATTTAGCAACAGCTATATCAACTTGCGCGTAGATAGTGTTTATAATGAGAAACTATTATTCACGTGTGTTTTTGTTAGTGCTTTGGAAATGTTTCCAGACAAGAAAGAAAAACACTGTGACAAATTGAAAACATATAGCTGACGTATTCCGTGCCATAGACGGTGTTGATTTATACGTTTGGAGTAGTACTGTTTTTATGCCACCTCAGCTGCAAAAATGGTCTTTTTCATTTCAATGTCATATTTGCACCGAACAATATAGTATCGACTTTCGAGGTATGACCTCTTACGGTACGGTAATAAGGTGTCATATAGGTACCAGGTAACACACCATATACGTTACTCCCCAGGTGCAGTATAGTACCAGGTAGCGCACCTGTAATATATGTAATAGCCAGCTGCTCTGGGGGGGGGGGGCGAAAACGCTAAAGGGGGGCGAAAACGCTAGTGATCTCGCCCCACCGGTGCAATGGCCTAGTGGTTGGAGTGTTCGCCTTGCATTCGGTAGGTAGTGAGTTCGATCTCGATCTCCGGCCGAGTCATACCAAAGACTTTAAGAATGGTACATGCTTCTTTCTCTGCTTAGCACTCAGCATTCGGGAAAGAGTATGGACGTTGAACACACACCACTACCAGTGGACTAGCCCCCTGCTGTAGTAATTGCGTTGTGTGGCCCAAGGGCTACTGAAACGGAGAAGGGCGCCGCCCTATGCGCCATCAGGCGCGGGAATGACTTTAACTTTTAACCCTTTCCTGAGACAAGCACTAATTGTTTCAACTATAGTAAGGCGAGTGGGGGAACTCCACAACATCGGGGCCTGCTACGGACTCGAACCAGGAACATTTAACATATCTAACCGATCGTATTGAAAATGGGTCGACTAAAGATACACACCATGGCAAGCAAGTCCACGGGAAAACAACAAACCTATCCAATGTTTCGGAGGTAATAAGAACACCACTCGAAGCGACACCAAATATCATATTGGCAACTTCGATTTTTGAAATACGCAATATCCACACATACATCCAGAGCGCGTCGCTATGACTCCCATGTAAGTCTACAGCTCTACATTCGGCGACTGCTTTAAGACAACGTCTTATAGAAATCCCACCATTAATCCCCACTCTCCTGCTTGGTCATGGGACCATTAATAAGGATTTTGATTTGTGTCAGTGATATAGATTATTAGGTTCTTTCCTCTATCTGTTATTTTCTTTCATGATTGATGTATGTTTATAAGCAGGGGACCCTCTAATGACAATGACTGCCATGGCCTCTTGGCTAACTGTGCGTTGAAGTATTACTAGATACTATAGTAAGGTTCTAATGTGTCCTTGGTGGTATGAGCGTTCATTTGTAGAAAGTTGTCCTTTTGGTGGGTATAGGAGAAAGGTGGTCAGACATAGTCCATCAAATAAAACCGTTTAAGCAACACTTCGTTAACGTTATATGTACTGTTACTTTGATTGATTATCGAGTGTCAGTGAACAGTTGTTTTCTTTGCCATACATTCAGCGTAAAGGCCAAAGAAAATTAGCACTGTGTTTCGGACTTTGACTTAAAAGACAACAACTGCTGTATACGCCTGATAACATATTGTATATGGCTACCATGCTGGTCAATGGTTAAATAAAGATGCCTGTAGTTATAGTTAACAGTTATCTTTGCTACTTTTTATTGATTTACCAGTCAGACTGATCACATAGAGTCCTATGCGTATGTGCATTACGTTCTGGGACTGTGCTGGAGAGGCCGCCATTTGTCTTAAGTTTGACAGGCCGTCTCCACTGCTACGGTCCCACTTGCACCTGTGTTCGCAGGGAATGTAACACAAGCGGGGGTCCGAAGCCACCGATTTGTCCCAGTGGACTACCAGATACCGACGGTACATCTCAGTGTCTTTACCGATAGGTCACAGCGTTATATTGTCACCGAATTGATTTTGAATGAGAGTGTAAAGAAACCCAGGGGACCCGACTGTGCCCCAAATTTGCCAGCTAGACGCAGGCTGTATCACTCGGCCACGCAGGGGCCACGCCCGTTAGTGCAGAAAAAAAAACGCAAACTACTATCCCAAAGGGCCTCTTTTTTTGCAAACGGAACCTTAGCATAAGACGGGCGCGTATACAGCTATACATGACACACAATATATATGTGTCTACCGCCCCCTTGAGATCGTCCGTGTACCAATCCTCAAGTTGGCGAGAGGCGACGTCCTTCTTGCGGTGAAGGCTGAACAGACAGCGGCTCCGACATTTTAAGGTCGATATGGGACTTAGATAAAGAAGATGGGCTCATCCGCGTGACTGATGGGTGTCAAGGGACATTTACTTGATAAGTACAAGGCTCCTCTGACGCGGCGACGGATTCAATATCCATCAATCTCTCGAAAAAACAGAATTACTCAGGTGTACAAGCAGACTTTTGGGACAAGAAGCAAAGTTTTCAGTATGTTTGCTTTTATGCTTTTCATGCAAATGTTTTGTGGTTGTACCGGCTGCTGTATTTACTAGGGGCACCGCACGGGGAAGTTAACGTGATTACCTAGCGGCAGAAATCAAGAAATGGAAGTATTTGGTTTCGATATTCAATGATACCTGAAGGGTTTGTATATTATACAACTGTTGTGGTTGAATGCACTCAGGAATTGTTGATAACTTCACAAAATACTAATCACATGAATTACAACACACGCCACCAGAACTTTCAATGGACAATCTATTTAGAAAACGGTTTCCTGTTTGCTATTTGCCTTGGCAGATCAGATTACTAGAATACGACACTAAAAAAAAATAGGAAATTATCTGTAACGATCGCCTACAGCAAACAGTCCTTTTTTTTTCTAGATTCGCAAATGTTAGTCGATGTCCCAAACTTTCTTGGATAGATTTCAAACGCATGCATAACGTTAACAACTAACTTTGCGAAACTCAAATGTAATTATTTGCACTTTAGTGTCCGGCTCAGCATGACAATTAGTCCCCCGACCAGTTTCTTTATTTTCCCTTTTACAGCTTTTCAGTTCAAGGAAATGTTTCCACGCGCCATGTCCTCAAGTGACAATATAAGAAGAATATATCATCGACTTGGCCGCCACACACATACATCACACCCCATGAGCTTTACGGTAAATGCGTATTGACATGTTAGTATTAACGTTTTTTTTCTTATCCCCTTGGACTCCTTTCCTGCTTCGCCTCTCAGGAACAAAGCAACTACTGACCATGTCAACTAACGCTGTAGTAGCAAATAAATCATATCTTAAGCTTTCCCCATGGCTATCAGTCAACACTTTCTTGAGTTTTTCTCATCCAAAGTATGAAACAAAACTGATCCTCTTAGTTTTAAAAAGGAGCTAGGGGATCCACATATACATGACTTACTCTCCGTGCCAAGAGCACTCAAAAATCATGACCGTATACATGTGTAGAACACGACATAACAAAACAAGAAATTCTGCTACAGTTCAATAAAAAAACCGCCAGGGGGCCAAAAGTATAATCTTATACAAAATATCAAGACAACCTATACAGAAATTTTGAAAGGAAAGGAAAGTGATCCAGTTTTATCTCACTGAAAAGCTAGTCTTTCACTAGTCGTGACAGAAAAGACAGACGCTATGTTCTGTAGCTACAGGTTCAAACAATTTCCCTACCTCTTTTCGGCAAGCACAGCGAGTTTTAATGTTCACACAAAAATTCACATACACACATATACACAAGGGTACATGAAAACATAGGCTTTTTTGAACGGTAACTAAATCCACTTACTAGCGTTGTTCTAAGATATAGACAACTCATTTTTCAGCCGCAAAACTTGATACGCAGCAAATGTACCCTTTCTGAGTTAAGAAGTTGTGTGAAAGAAGATAATTGACAGCACCACAAAAGCAGCATATAGCTCCTATCACTGGCGATGACATTGAACCTCGGAAATAATTTGTCACTTTTGGCAAGAATCCTCAACTCTGGTCACCACATGGGCGTTGATTTATTGAGTTGATGATAGTGAGGATGGTATCCAGTGGTCATAAGCTTTGAGCAGAACATCTCAATCACAACAACTCCGCATGGAAGGAGACGCTTGTCGGAAGTGTGTGCCGAGAATACTTTAAATTTTCTGCAGCACACCAGTTACTCAAGACGAGTTCCAGTGGAGGGGCGGGTGGGGCCATGATGCTGTCACGGAAAATAGAAAATTACTAAACACTTTACACTAAGTACTTAAAAATCATGATAACTTCTAAAAATTTCAAAATCGTCGTGGTAGTCCGGCTCGCAAATAAAGAAACTGTCAATTGAAGGTAAACCTTTATCCTAAAGAAATGGGACACCCCGTGCGGTTTCCAGGAAGTCATTCGAGGTAGCCGGACCATTCCCTGCTTAGTCGGTGTACAATCAGCTTGAGAGTTGAGAAGAGCGCCAAATCTTGTATAATAAGCTTGGAACAGAGTATCTCAATCATGACTACTCCACATGAGTGAGGAACTCCACTCTGTACGGTGACCTCCCTAGACTCTCTCATAAGATCAGGAAACGGAGGATGGCGCTGGCCGGACGCTGTGTCCGACACACAGAACTGGTAGCCAATCAGCTGATCCTCTGGGACAGAAGGAAAGAGAAGAAGGGTCAGAATGCGCACAATCTTCATCAACAACCCAAAAGGGATACCCAAATTAGCAACATCACAGCAGAGCTTCGCTCCCTCATGGAGGGCAAGGCTGAGTGGAGAAGAAGGATCCATTGCGACCCGTGATGGCATCCCTGATGTCCACGTTCAAGGTCAAGCAAGGTACTCCACATGAAAGTAGACACTTGTCGGAACCATGTGTTTCGAATACTAAATATTACACGTATGGTACAAAACTGAATTGAAAGCTGATATGGCTGCAAATTGGAAAGTATTGCAGCTCCACTGAACCGATATTGCTCTCAATATTATTGCATGATTTTTCACGTCTGATTAGCCACACAAAATTGCAAACATGTTGACGTAAAATCAAATTCCAGGGTGAAGAAATGATTTCTTGCAAAAAAATTGCCTGACGTAAGAGAAGTGTTGTCCTCCAGCAAGTCAATGACTCCCAGCACATATCAAAATCATACATTGGCTGGAGGTATCATGAAAAGTCACTACAAGCCTAAGCTGGAAAATATTGCCAAGGTGAATGGGCGAAGAGAGTGCTTCCAGAAGCTTGTGACAGGCTATCGCCCCGTCTACAACAGGTCATAGAAGTCATGGATGCAGCAAAGGCTACTAAAGACATGCCTGTACAAGCCCTCATGTAGGGGTTGAATAAGTTTGCAACCTGATTTATATGTGAAAGTTGCAATTTTGGACGGTCTTTGAAACACAATATTGACCATTTGCTTCGGTAACCAATTGAAATGAATATGGAATACTTGGATGATTTAGAATTAGGCTGCAGTTGTAATATTTCTCATTCTGACAAAGTACAAATGAGTCAAGGCTGATAAGTGATATTGCATGACACTGTAAAATAGCCCCAAGCGTTTTCCATGCACTGAACTTCAAATGAACTCCAAATGACTTCAATGGTATCAACTTCCAGGCACCTTTGACCCGCTCCTGGCATCACGTGACCGGGCAGCTGGTACATGTCAGGAGTGAGTAAGTCAGCTAGCTACCTGTCTAATCTTTTAGCTTCCACTATATCGTCCTTACATGTATACCCCTGTCACATTATTCACGATCTTCGGGCGTATCGATGGAAGATCGGCCATATATAAGATCGACAGAGGGTTGCGCGTATTTTTTCACCTGAAAACCATCCCTGTCACATGTAAGCCGTGTACAATTGTTGTCCAATAAAGCGAGGCTCGGGCGATTGCCACAGAATCGTCGTCCGATCGATTTTCGCCAAATGTGTCAGGGGTATTACACTCACGCCACCCGAGCAGTTTTGTTTTATATCTTGCCCCGCGACCAGATTTCTTTAAAAGCTATGATCGTGTTTTTGGTGTTGTATTAGAGTTTACATAACTACATACATACCAATACAAACATACAAGTAACGCTTGCTACCGATGGAAAGGATTTGAAGTCATTGTCAAAGTTAGACAACCTATTCTAACTTAACACTTGTGGGGCTGCGCTGTTTCATGTGGAATCATGGCGTAAAAACTCACACTAAAGACACAGGCATATTTCGTCTCTTTCCATTAGACATTGAGTAAGAATTTGCAATAAACTTATAATATCATCATTTAGCAAGTAAGGGTGTGATGTAGGCGGCTCTTCGACTCATTGGTACTTGTATATGTTGCCACCTCTAGACCTGCCACTACAAGCACCCCCCTCCCATCGTACACACACACACATACACACATACACACATACACACATACACACATACACACATACACACATACACACACACACACACACACACACACACATACACACATGCATGCAATTGAGCACATAAAACCCGATGTCAGCTGGAATTTGCGCCACTGAATATGAAAATGCAGCGACCAGCTGTGGTAATGTTATTTTTTTTATGGAACACTGAGGTTTGTCTTGTATTGTTGTTATGCAACAGGTACGCAGGCGTTGTCCAAGTTCGAAGGGAAAACATTTTTCAGCATCAGGCCATGGTGATTTGATTATTTGGATAAGATCCACGCGAGCATCAATTTTCAACTGTTTCCAAAAATAATCATTCAATCACACTGTAAACAACTATAAAATGAGCATATGTATACGTATGGCGTATGGAAAACCGATACTAAATGTTATTGAATGCAAATGTTAATTCCAAGGTCAAAAAAGAAGATGTAACGGAACAAAAATTAAGACCGTTATTTGATATGCCATATTCCATTGTCCTTTTCAACCGTTTTGCCACATAGATTTTCATACTGAAGGCAATTTTTGGGGTCCAAACTTTATTTTGATTCGTATGCTCGCATCAGTTTTGGGATTCCCTAATGATATTATTCATATTATTGTACCAACATGACCACATATACTTCTAGTTGAGTCTTGTGTACAATTTGACTTATATATTTCTCTATTTCTAGAATAAACTTGGCGACTCGATTTCGAAGGACTTGAATAATGGTCGTCGTTTCATAAATATGATTTTTGGGGAGGGGGCGCCATTCTCACAAAAACGTCCTCGATGTGTCCTTCGCATGACGCCAGGGGACCAACAGTGATTTCAACATAGTGTCATTAGCGATGGAAACTTTTTCCAACAGGGATTTATCGATTAGGTTATAGAAGGGTCGAACCATCCCCTTGAGTTCTTAATGTCTTTATGAGTAGGATGAACTTGAGCTCCATGGAGTCTAGTAAGTCTTGATGAGTCGCCCTTTCTTGACAACTCAGGGTCTAGCAATCTGTCATAAAAGACAAGCCCAAGGGCACTTCTGTTACACAACGGAGCTTCGTGTATGTCTTGTCTGATGTCTGGAGACAAGAAGACAGGAATTCATAAACACTGACAATCAATAAACTTTGATCTATGCTGCCTGTAGATTCGGCACATGCTTAGCTCATCCAAAACCTTGACAGATGTCAAAGTATAATATCCTTTCCCGTCTATTGGTTCCAAATGATGTGTCAGAAAAAAAATAGTTTGCAACAGGCCAAATTTTGATGCACATGTAACGGAAGCGCTTTAAAATCCTACTCAAACTAGACAACAATTTCTGTACATGCCTGATAACACTTTGTAACTGGCCATGGAGTATCATGATGGGCGAGTGTTAAAAGGTGTCTATAGGTATTGTTAACAGTTCACTTCGTTACTGATTTTTGCTGAATACAAACAATGCTCCAGCCAAAATGGTTCCTCTAAGTCCTGCAAATATGTACATGGCGTTCTGGAACAATGCTTCTCTAAATTATCTAAACACACTGTCTTTGGGGAAATAATGTATCTTACCAAATCCATCTAAACGTTTTGTGCTATAGATCTTTTATCTGAAGAATAAGTAAATTTCATTTTTATTAAGAATCATATCGATTCCTTTGTGTTTTATGATTTCGAAGCAGGGTTATAAGTCAGGCTTGTATGAACTCTTTTTTTAGTATATACTGTTGAAAGTCAGTGCTGCCAGCAATACATGAATTCTCTATTGTTGATATTTGACTGCTTGCATATGGGATTCAATTCTTTAGAAATTTTGTGCTTAATGAATTGGAAAAAGGTCTAAATGACAATGGTTTAGGAAAAAGTACAGCTCAAAAAGTCGTGGGTGAACTTGCTTGTGATTGTTTATGTTTACTATTCCACCTTCAATTGGTTGAAAATACACGTTACACGTTACTTTCTTTTGCGTCGTATACTATAAATAGACTATAATTTTACTAATAACAATATTTCTTATAGAGCGATATTTTGAAATTTTCTAATGTTGTGTTGGGGAATTGTTCACGTTATTTCACTTTCTTCTCTCTCCTATATGCCATCGAAGTTGTTAAGATTACTAGTCAAAGAAATGGAGAAAATATTAGAGTTTTTTTTACCGTCAAGTAAGAAACCAAGAAGCAAGAAAAGCTTGATATAAGTGAAATATATTACCTTCTCCCATAGTGACTCTATGTTGATGGTTCAACAGCGACACCTTGTAATGTTCACTAGAACTGCAATGGTTAACGCTATATCAATCCAGATATTAAGATGTGTTCGTTCTGCGTTTCAAAGATAGTATATTACATTTGTGGTATACAAATGACGTCAGAGGGACTCTCATAGTGTGACCTTATGCAAATACCCTCGGACTTTTATTTCATTTTCTTTTTCATTTCCGTCTTTAGAATGATTTTATGAGTTTTTTTTTGTCATTAGTTTACCAAAACTGTATATTTTGGCAGCTGTATACCATAGTATTAGTCAAAGTCCTATTTTAGCGGATGTATTTTGGGGACTGGAGTTAAATAGGCTTTTTTTACAGGAAGAGTCCATTCTTACCTGGAGGGGGATTTTTCAAGTTCAGTTTTCAAGTGATTTTGGACTGGTCTATTTTACTATTCAAGTCCATTCATACATGGGGACCTTTTCTTTCTAAATTCTATTTTGAATTGGGTTTCTTATACAAAATGCACTTTTTTTCAGTAATGCAACCTTCAAATCCTGCCAAGAACCTGTGTGCCTTTTTCTGTGTTTTGTATACTTAGTTGCACCCTGCTGGTACTTTTCATGAAGCCTGAAGACAGGTGTATCAAGTGACTCACCTTTGTTTGTGCTGTTGTGTGTCTAAACATTGACGGTGGCTCTGTATACCGGCAGTAACCATAACATGTTATGACTGGCTGGATAGCAAATATTATATTTGAAATCAAGTAAAGTGTGCGCTCTGAAACTGCAGTTTGCCACAGGACATCCATAGGTACATTGATTAGTTTTAAACGTAATGTGGTCGTTCTTCCAAAACACTCTGGCAAATGAGGTTGAATACACATATGTGGGAAAGTAGTAGTTTACCCTATATATGCCTGACACATCCTGTACCGTTGAGAACATGATCACGAAGCTTTAAAAACAGTGTCAGTTTTCAAGGTAACCATGTAGACATGACGAGTGCAAGTAATATCCATTTTGTCTGTAACAGCTGCCGTTTCTGTTCTTGTACACATTACGCAGCCTTTGCACATTGTGATCTCTAACGTTAGTTGTTGAAGGGAGCTAACTTCACTTCTCGGTTTTAGTCTCGTATTTAGTCCTTGACCAGTTAAAGCACAAAACGGCGTTCTGATAAGCGGCCCACACCACACAGGTAAACACACTTAAACACACAAGCGCGTTATTTGTTACAAAATACTGTCGCGTGACTTTACTGAATGCAATGACGCAGACAGATGTCAAAGGTTATACCGTCGCCTGGTAACAGCCTGGGGCCCAGAGAAGGTGGAGTCCGCAGAAACACCTATCGTGGTTGAACACTTTTCCCTTAGAGGCGTCCTGTTGTTGAATGTATATTTAGGGTGTAGGGCTGTAGGCCCACTTGCAAAGGTAAGATTAGAGGTGAGTTACCTGTACAGAAAATCCAGGTATCTTATTATCTTTGCTAACTTGTGAATGGGCGATACTAAAAACAATGGTCCAAACAAAGGATTCTGTTTGGTGGGGTATCTGACCGAAGTCCATTGACGTTTGAGACCCCATCCGAGTCATGTAAACAACACTAACCGCCACTGTTTTAGATAAAGTTTGACTTTAGAAGCCTTTTAAAATGTCTTTACTTCATTCTTATTCTTTTCTTGGATCTGTAATCTGTTTATTTTCGAATCAGTCCAATTTCCTATTCCACTGATTTTTTCAGGTTCCGGTTTGGACCGGTCCAACAAGAAAAAACGGTTTTGTACCGGTGCACTTCACAGATACCACCCCTAGGTAAGATAGTTACCTCTTTCGAGTAGGCTGAAATATAAATTTATTAGCGTTTTTATGTGTGCCTGAGTAGCATTGATTATGTGAATGAACAGCATAACTCGGGAAAGCCTGGATAGATTGTCTCAGATTTGGTATGTAAGATCTTGATGAGAAAAAGAAATGGTTATATTCCAGACTCCCTAGCGCCTTGTTTCAGTACTGCAGTGGAACGTCTAGTTTTGATACATCAAACTGTAGTCGTAATTTTTTAGTGGTAGATATACATGTAGCTCCCTTGGGGTAGAGAGTAAGTGGCTTCGGTTTGGCTCCCCTAGCGGCTTTATGGAACTGCAGGGGCCGGTTAAGTTTCTTTAAAAGAGAAAAACTCAAAAAGGGGGTGACAAATCGTGATGATTTTTAACATGAAAAAAAATGTACATTAAGTCATGGTTCATGATGTAGTAGGTAGTAACGCATCAGACTAGATTTGCAAAACCAAATTTTCAAACTGATATGAGTTGCATGATATGACTATTCAAACACGTGACATATCTAACAGAGAGAGAGAGAGAAGAACGGTGATAGATATAAATATTAATAAATATAAACATTACCATTGAGTACTAATTCACAAACTTTAGTAGGAATATGCTATGATTCCACAGTGGAAATTGACCGGAATTTCATACGTTTGGCATTTGGAAATTACGTGGAGGTGGGAATTGTTTAAAGTATGATATATTTTACACATCTTTTGTTATCTGAGTGGAAAAGATAATCAAATTAACTGATGCAATATCATGTAAATAATGACCTTTTTTACATAATCAATAAGAAGTAGTTTTGATACGGCAGTCGCTAAAGTTAAGATCATTTTGTGAAGGTTAAGGTCCTGGGACTTTAGCGATTAAGATATTGGTATGCAATATATAAGGCAACATCGAAACAGAGCAATCTATATTACCCTGGCATCGTCAGAGGTTTTTGAAGTTGGTATTGCGGTAGAATAAACCAAACTTTAGTACAGTATGTACAATGGTATGAGTAGAAAGCCGATATACAAAAAAAGGAGCACTGTATATGCCGTTCCTGCTTGTACTTCCAAGTTTTTGGCAAACAAAAAAAATATGCGAAAATATTGTTGTGTGCCATGAGATATTTTGCACGTACTTGTATTTATTGCTGATTTGTATGTCAGGTTACTTTTAGGCTGTTGCTTTTATCAGTATCATCATAAAAATATCAGTATAAATAGCACAAACTTTAACCAATGTGGAACATAAGATGCATGTATGTTTGCTTACTTTCTTACCTCTTCATCCCATGTAGGACTTAAGGGTACTGCGTTCCACATTCAGTAAATGATGGAGGAGAGACACGTGGAACTCCTTCGCAAGAATCGCGTGCAGATAGTAGATAATCTAGAATTTGATGACATTCGATACCATCTCGTTGACGCTGGGATCTTGAATGATCCTTGGCATCTTGACAGCATATACAGTTCTCGAACACGTGCAGATAAAGTCAGAGCTTTGCTAGACATTCTCCCGACCAGAGGACCAAAAGCATTCACGGTGTTTCTGGATGCCCTGAAGGACAGCTACCCTTACCTAGCTTGGATCTTGCAGGATGAAAGCCAAGAAGTAGAAGGTAATGTAATCACACATCCAACGTCTTCAGACTAAATCAAGCATATTACAGCAGATTTTACCGTTAGAAATATTGCCAACGGTGACAGTTAAGGATCTTGCTCTTTAATACGTTTCGCGTTGTCCTTTATAATACTTAGTACATGCGTAAGCGCTAATATTATTACATAACAAACCGATGGTCTTACACTTGAAGGCGTTTAAAATTTATATCCTAATAGATAGAATTAATTTTCTCTTAGAATCCTATCGTTTCTAATGTTTGAAAGCCCTATTCATGTACATAGCGTTAAATGATAACATGTTTTTACATCCTCGTGTTTTCCTAGGACCACGTGTGTTCGTCATCCACGCAGGAGAAGACAAGGACTCATTTGTCCGCCCACTTGTCATCAACCTCCTACAACAGGGTTTAGCCGAGACAGACATTTTCTTTGATTACAGTTCCATCAAACCTGGTGACAACATCAGGGAGAGGATACTTTCAGCGCTATCAAGTCAAACTTTAGAACTTGCTGTCGTTGTTGTCAGTTCATCATTACTTAACAAGCACTACTGGCCTAAATTTGAGTATGAAACATGTCTGCGAAAAAGGAAACGAATATTCCCCATTTGGTTTGATGCAAACAATGACAACTTTAAGGCATTCAGTGAACAAGTCGGAGAGTACTCTCCCACATTGAAACAGCTCGTTGCGAGACGTGTGCAGAGAGACAATGTTCCTGCTGAGCTGCCAGGCATCGCTGCTGAGATCATACAGCAGCTCTCTCCTTTGGAAAGTGGCGTTTCGGACCCTGCAGGTTGGAAACAATTGTATCATGTGTAACACAGCTATTTTATCACTTGCATGAAAAATAGAGTCGTTTGTGGTGTTGGTACGGCAGCAATTTTTCCCTTTTTTTGTATATGCCATGGTCTTGTTTTTATAGGTGGCAGATACCTTTTAGTGTGGAGGAAAAGTAGCATAAATTTGAGTCCCCTAGCATCTAGCCCTGAAACTGTTTAAATATGTTTAAATATTTCAAGGATAACTGAACGAAGTATCGAAAATTCGGCATTTTTACTATAATAGTGAAACAACGAATTTTCTTGTTAATGGGCATTAAGGCATCC
Organism: Branchiostoma floridae; assembly: GCF_000003815.2. Classification (NCBI taxonomy): domain Eukaryota; kingdom Metazoa; phylum Chordata; class Leptocardii; order Amphioxiformes; family Branchiostomatidae; genus Branchiostoma; species Branchiostoma floridae. The sequence goes on from NC_049982.1 coordinate 27,913,855, forward strand.
TAAGTGAGATGTACATACTAAGATGCAAATCATGAACATTTTTTGCATAGTCAATGAGGAACAGCTGTAATTCTAGTGCATTAGTAGAAAATGTAAAGCATAAAATTTATGGCAAGAGGAACAATGACAGAGAGCAAATAAGGGTCTACCTTGCAGAATTAATGCAAAAGTGGCATAATTCTTTTTTGTCAAATAATAGCAATTACGTAGTTAACGAAGTTAGCTAAAGGTGTACACCTTTATGCGTAGATTATATGCGTTATTAATGAAACAAGACAAAAAAACTATAAATCTACAAAGGCTCTAAATTTTTCATATATGTATGAAGTCTGATAACTCTTTCTATTTTTGAAAGGTTCGCATGTGCCCATCGACCTACAAGGACCAGAGATGACAGAGTTGTATGTTAAAGCCTGTCGCGAGGGGTCGCTACCAGTACACAACACACGTGCCCAGGTGGTGGGTCAGTACAGGTCAGGGAAAACCTGCTTCATCAACAGGCTGATGGGAGAACCGGTCAGGCTGGACGAACCAATCACGGATGGGATCAATATCACACCTGATGTTCAAACCAAGGCATGGAAGCAGTCACGAGGTGAGGAAATAAAAAGGCGATGAAGACAATGTACTCTTTGCTGAAGTTTTAGTGTTGGGTATATTTTCTTTTGTTTTTAATTCTCATTCTCTTTCCAGTGGAGATTGATGAGTTCGGCGCTGGAATGGCAGGGCTGCTGCTACAGTCGCGACAGGAAACTGAGACCTCGGCAGGTGATACAGAATCTCCATCAGGTAAATCTCTATAAATTATGTACTGTACATGAGTGTGTGGTGTCCGTGTGGTAGTGGTAACGGTTGGAATAGATGTGCTGCTGCACATGGAAGATTGATGCACTTGCACATGGAAGATTGAAGCTGATGTCATCCATATAATCAAGTCAAGTGTGGCCTTACCGATACGTTGATCAGGAACATCTAACTTAGATTGTGATGCAAGAACTTTGATGTGAATTACGAGGCTATTCACAGAACACATCTGACTTCCGTCATTAATCCGTATAATTTGTGTCATGGCAGAGGACGAGAGTTACGAGTCCGTTGTAACGACAAGTAGTTTGATGCCGCGAGAGGAGAAGTCCACAGAGTCACCTGCGACGACTTCATCAGATGATACTACACATCGTCTCGGCGAAAGCGAAAAGCTACAAGATACAGCAGAGGCGTCATTTCGACCGTCAGCAATTCCCAGCAGTGTCTCGGAGACCTTGAAGAGAATGCGGGATGCAGGCTTTTCGGAGGAAGACCTTGGGACTGCGGAATACCCACGTTTGTCTTTCTGGGATTTCGGCGGCCAGGCGACTTACTATGGGACCCACCACTGCTTCATCACACACCTAGGAATCTACATCCTCGTCATGTCTCTGCTGCAGAAACTGTCAGACCCTGTACCAAAACAGGACCACAAGGCTTCCGTGGACAACCTGAAAACAGGAGGGGGTACGTACTAGAAGAGGATACTACTTTATAGATACATGTCACACGCGTACATCTTACTAAATTAAAACGCGTATGCATCCTTGTATTGTATTTCATGGCATTATATTGGATTGCATTATTGTACTGAATGGCATATGTCGTATTGTTGCATTCAATGGTGTCTTTTTGTTCAGATTACTTGGACCACTGGCTCAACTCAATTCGCTCTCACACTCAGCATCAAAACACAAGAAAGCCTCCAGCCATCCTCGTCCTCACGCACAAAGACATGGTCTCTCAGGTGAGGTTATCACCTTCGTGAAAAATGGAGTTAGTATTGTATGTCTCTATCTCTCTGCGTGTGCTTGTCTCTGTTTGTATGTGTCTTTGCGTGTGTTTGCATTACGGATTTTTGCTGTCACTATAACTGTACAGTGTCTAGAAGGATATTATTTTATTTGTTAGGTTTTAAAAAGACGATGGTCAAGGTCGATTTTGGACCTGCCAGTGGGTGATCTTGAAAATGCAGCAAAACTACGCTGTTTTTGTCTTTGACATGCTGTAGTCTTTTTTTTGTGGCAAATGTCAGAAATAAGAAGTGCAAGTTTGGGCCTCCAAGAAGATTTTCTGAGCTACAGGGGCGTTTGGTTTAAATCATACAGAGAGGATAACTGAACAGAGGATCCACTAATTTCCATGACATGTATTTGAGAAACCATTGCCTTTACATGATGTATTTTGGAGTACATCTAGACGGTTTGAACAACCGAAAAGGAATCAATTCGACCATATATTGAACTTAGCCTGTTACATACTGGTATCCTGGAAACAAGTTGTTTGTTACAATTAGTGTAGTAATTACAGCAATTTTATCGGTGTTCTACAGAAAGACATTGAGGACTACAAAGAAGAGATATGGAACCACATCAAGGGAAAGGCGGCAGGAAAGCTGGTCATGCCAGAAATATTCGCAGTGGACAACACAACTGATGACTCAGAAATTAACAACATTCGTGAGTACATCCGAGAGGTGGTGAAAACCCTGCCCCACATGGGCGAGGAAATCCCCATATCGTGGCTTCATCTCAAGTCTAAACTGAAGAAACAGCTACAGGAGGGAGGTCCGTTTTGCGACTTCCAACAAGTTGCGAAACTGGCCCGTGATCCCAACATCAACATCACAGACGAGCACACACTCGCCATGGTTCTTACATTCCTCCACGATCGAGGTGACATCATCTTCTTAGACGAACCCAGTCTTCGCGATGATGTCACCCTGCGGCCACAGGTGATGATTGACGTCTTCAAGACCATCATCACAGTTCCCGAGTATCAGCAACACAGGCAGACGGACCCAGAAGTAAGGAAGATGTGGGAGAGGCTGGAAAAGGAAGGAGTCCTCAGCGACAAGTTGCTGACAAGGATCTGGGAAGAGAAGGATCAGCAACTGGAAAGGCCATTTCTGGTCCAGCGCAAGACTTTCCTGAAGAACCTGATGGAGAAGTACTATCTGCTCTGCAACGCCACCTTCGTCGGTGATGGTGATGGTGATGACGAATCTCAACAGGAAGAGATGTATTTCGTACCCGCACTTCTCAACTGCGAGAGAAACAACGAGATGCTGTATCCCAGCGAAACGAATCGTTTCCCACAGGCACTCTACTTCGTGTTCAGCGAGAAGTTTCTTCCCAGTGGCATGTTCAGCCGACTACAAGCTTTGTGCGTTCGCAGGTTTGGACTTGCAAAGTCTTGCGTCTATGCGGGTTGCGCACGCTTCCCTACCGACAACAACAAGCAATCGTTCGTCGTCTCAAAGGTGAACCACTACCTGAAGGTGGAGCTTCTGTCGTCTTCTGACGCCTTCACAGAAGGTCTGAGCGTCAGGAAGTTTCTCAGCAGCGCCCTGTTTGAGATCAAAGAGAAATGGATCCCCTGTATCCAGTACAAGCTGTGTTGCTGTAAACAACATGACGACAGAAAAGAACCAGACTTCCTGGCATTGGCCACAGATGACGGGGCACTGGAACAGGATTCAGGGTACGATCACTGAATGCTATCATTTATGAAGAATGACAAAGACATTGAATTTATTGCTCGAAATGTATGTCATGAAATAGGATGATGTCTATTCTGTATAGTACAAGCAGAATTTCATTGGAGAGCATTCAGTTTAAAGCGAATCAGTTTCATCTACAAGTCCATATGTGGACCAGCGGCAAATATGACATAATCAGCTGTTCAATTTATACATTATTTGGCAAAGTTATGAGATTTTGGAACTTTTGTTTACCATTAACTTGGCGAGCGACTACAACCGAAACTTGAATTGAAATCAACTTATACTAACTGACTGTATGTACCTTTTTCTTACCAGAATACCATCTGCATTTCGTGACGTTTGGATGACTGGTAGCTCACAACCTGATCGAACAGGTAACTCAACCTATTTGAGTACATAGCGTACGACTTTTTTTATATAGGAACTAGATTTAGGTTTTCTGTTAGTAACAAATAAAGCTCATATTTTACATGATAAGAGTAAGCAGATTCTACAATGTTTCTATCTTCTTCATTTGAATCTTAATTGGTCAATCGGTGCAAATTAGCATATAGGCACGCATAATGATTTGCTCAACCAAGGTCTATCATTCTTAAGCGCTGTTTTTATTCGCTATCTATAATAGACCATGCCAACATTTGTTTATTTATCTTCTGTGTGTCCATAATACGGCACTATGCTGTTACCTTGCATTTCCTTCCTCAATTCATATTCATATGAGAAATTTAAATGTACCAGAAAACTCAGGAGGAGACGGCCCAGTGATACTGTTGCCTACGGGAGACCCTAGCAGCATGCGAACGATCGGCCCCGTCTTGGACACTATGGAGCTGGGGACAGGACTGTCGCTGGACCAGTGTGACCGCACTCGGAACCAGCTGACGCCAAAACAGCGGGTCCAGGTGCTGGTGCGGCTAGTAGAAAACCGCTACCTGTTGGGAGCCGCCGTGGAGATGTGCTGTCCAGAGTTTATGGATTGCTTCTTGAGGGAAGAACGAGGTATGTTGTCTTTGATACTTGACTTACTTGACTTATATCGGGTGCTGCTCCTCCCCTGCCACCCGAACCACTGTAGCAGCCAGAAGTCTCTGTCATCCATCGCCTTCCCCAGGTTGTCTGCCTGTAGACCAGTATCCCGTCTGACGATCGGACTTCCAAAATTCAAACAAAATGTGCGTTACTTTCAACACTTAACTTTTCTACATACGAATCAAGGGTCACCCGGGGGGTAACCGCTAACCGCTAAGCGAACCATTCGGTAACCGCAAAAAAAGCGACCCCTTACGATCGGACTTCCGAAATTTCAAACAAAATGTGCGTTACTTTCAACACTTAAATATCATAGTAATACACTTGGGGAATAGATAGAAAGTGATTTGATTACCCAAAATTACTTTGTAACTTTTCTACATACAAATAAAGGCTCACCCGCGGGGTAATAGCTAACCGCCAAGCGAACCTTTAGGTAACCGCAAGAAAGCGACCCCTAACGATCGGACTTCCGAAATTTCAAACAAAATGTGCGTTACTTTCATTACTTAAATATCACAGTAATACAATTGGGGAATAGATAGAAAGTGATTTGAGTACCCAAATTACTTTGTAATTTTTCTACATAAGAATGAAGGCTCACCCGCGGGGTAACCGCTAACCGCTAAAAAAACCCTTCGGTAACCGCAAAAAAGCGACCCCTTACGATCGGACTTCCGAAATTTCAAACAAAATGTGCGTTACTTTCAACACTTAAATATCATAGTAATACACTTGGGGAATAGATAGAAAGTGATTTGAGTACGCAAAATTACTTTGTAACTTTTCTACATACGAATGAAGGCTCACCCGGGGGGTAACCGCTAACCGCTAAGCGAACCCTTCGGTAAACGCATAAAAGCGACCCCTTAAGATCGGACTTCCGAAATTCAAACAAAATGTGCATTACTTTCAACACTTAAATATCATAGAAATACAGTTGGGGAATAGATAGAAAGTGATTTGAGTACCCAAAATTACTTTGTGACTTTTCTACATTGGATTGAAGGCCCACCCGAGGGGTAACCGCTAACCGCTAAGCGAACCCTTCGGTAACCGCAAAAAAGCGACCCCTTACGATCGGACTTCCGAAATTTCAAACAAAATGTGCGTTACTTTCATTCCTTAAATATCACAGTAATACACTTGGGGAAAAGATAGAAAGTGATCTGAGTACGCAAAATTACTTTGTAACTTTTCTAAATACGAATGAAGGCTCACCCGCGGGGTAACCGCTAACCGCCAAGCGAACCCTACGGTAACCGCAAAAAAGCGACCCCTTAAGATCGGACTTCCGAAATTTCAAACAAAATGTGCGTTACTTTCATTACTTAAATATCATAGTAATACACTTGGGGAATAGATAGAAAGTGATTTGAGTACCCAAAATTACTTTGTAACTTTTCTACATACGAATGAAGGCTCACCAAGGGGGTAACCGCTAACCGCTAAAAAACCCTTCGGTAACCGCAAAAAGGCGACCCCTTACGACCGGACTTCCGAAATTTCAAACAAAATGTGCGTTACTTTCAACACTTAGATATCATAGTAATACACTTGGGGAATAGATAGAAAGTGATTTGAGTACCCAAAATTACTTTGTAACTTTTCTACATACGAATAAAGGCTCACCGGGGGGTAACCGCTAACCGCTAAAAAACCCTTCGGTAACCGCAAAAAGGTGACCCCTTACGATCGGACTTCCGAAATTTCAAACAAAATGTGCTTTACTTTCAACACTTATATATCATAGTTATACACTTGGGGAATAGATAGAAAGTGATCTGAGTACGCAAAATTATTTTGTAACTTTTCTTCTTACGAATGAAGGCTCACCCGGGTGGTAACCGCTAACCGCTAAGCGAACCCTACGGTAACCGCTAAAAAGCGACCGGTCGACCCTTTACGATCGGACTTCCAAAATTTCAAACAAAATGTGCGTTACTTTCAACACTTAAATATCATAGTAATACACTTGGGGAATAGATAGAAAGTGATTTGAGTACCCAAAATTACTTTGTAACTTTTATACATACGAATGAAGGCTCACCCGCGGGGTAACCGCTAACCGCCAAGCGAATCCTTCGGTAACCACAAAAAAGCGACCCCTTACGATCGGACTTCCAAAATTTCAAACAAAATGTGCGTTACTTTCAACACTTAAATATCATAGTGATACACTTGGGGAATAGATAGAAAGTGATTTTATTACCCCAAATTACTTTGTAACTTTTCTACATACAAATGAAGGCTTACCCGCGGGGTAATAGCTAACCGCCAAGCGAACCTTTAGGTAACCGCAAAAAGGCGACCCCTAACGATCGGACTTCCGAAATTTCAAACAAAATGTGCGTTTCTTTCACACTTAAATATCATAGTTAATACACTTGGGGAATAGATAGAAAGTGATTTGAGTACCCAAAATTACTTTGTAACTTTTCTACATACGAATTAAGGCTCTCCCGCGGGGTAACCGCTAACCGCTAAAAACCCTTCGGTAACCGCAAAAAGGCGACCCCTTACGATCGGACTTCCGAAATTTGAAACAAAATGTGCGTTACTTTCAACACCTCAATATCATAGTAATACACTTGGGGAATAGATAGAAAGTGATCTGAGTACGCAAAATTACTTTGTAACTTTTCTACTTACGAATGAAGGCTCACCCGGGGGGTAACCGCTAACCGCTAAAAAACCCTTCGGTAACCACAAAAATGCGACCCCTTACGATCGGACTTAGGAAATTTCAAATAAAATGTGCGTAACTTTCATTGCTTAAATATCGTAGTAATAAACTTGGGGAATAGATAGAAAGTGATCTGAGTACGCAAAATTTCTTTGTAACTTTTCTACATACGAATGAAGGCTCACCCGGGGGTAACCGCTAACCGCTAAAAAACCCTTCGGTAACAGCAAAAAAGCGACCCCTTACGATCGGACTTCCGAAATTTCAGACAAAATGTGCGTTACTTTCAACACTTAGATATCATAGTAATACACTTGGGGGATAGATAGAAAGTGATTTGAGTACCCAAAATTACTTTG